>NW_015172587.1:103826-148064 GCF_001447785.1 Gekko japonicus
CGGCTGCCAGGGGCTGCGTGTGGCTACACATCCCTGCTCCCTCCCCGGGACATTCCGCCTCCCGCAGCCCGACTGCTGCGAGAAGGAGGGAGCCAGGAAACCCAGGGCTCCAAAACCGCAGCAGGACCAGCCCCCGCGCCCCCCCCCCGCTCGGCCCCGCCCCCCTCTCCCCTGCGACGCCTTCAGCCCAGACTCGGGGGACGGGGGGGGGGGGACTGGGAGAGACAGGAGGAGAGACGCCTCTCTATGGACCGGGAGCAGGATTGGCGCCTCCTCTCTATCCTCTTTCTCATCTGGCCTTGAATTGGCCCCATGTTTCGGCCTGGTTATTTCTGCAGGACTGTTGTTGGGGCTAGAATTCAGGGCTGCCCACCCTGGAAGGGATTGTGTCAAAGGTTTCTGGGAAGAAGGTAAAAGAACTGAAGGGCAAGTGGGATGAGGGGGGCCCCTCATAAAATCACCAATGGTGATTTATTTTTTTCCCAGTCAAAGAAAAGATCATTCTGCATGGGGAAATAGGGTTAGAACCAACATCTTAGAAAGTGTCAAAACTTGTTATTTTTAATTATGGGCCCACCCTGGAAGGGATTGTGTCAAAGGCTTCTGGGAAGAAGGTAAAAGAACTGGAAGGGCAAGTGGGATGAGGGGGCCCCCTCATAAAATCACCAATGGTGATTTTTTTTTTCCAGTCAAAGAAAAGATAATTCTGCATGTGGGGAAATAGGTTTAGAACCAACATCTTAGAAAGTGTCAAAACTTGTTATTTTTAATTATGGGAGGAAAAGAAGATGTACAGAACAAAGCATTAACTGTACACCTTGAGTACAATGGCAATTTTTAATAGTTACGGAGGAGCCATTTCAGTGGGTACCAGTGTTCCCTCTAAGCTGAGTTAGTGTGAGCTAGCTCACAGTTTTTTAGCCTCCAGTTCACACATTTTTTGTCTTAGCTCAGGAAGTATGGCTCCAGAGCAAACTCATTTAAGCAGTAGCCAAATCGCTTGCTCACAACTTTAATGCCAGTAGCTCACAAAGTAGAATTTTTGCTCACAAGACTCCACAGCTTAGAGGGAACAACTGGGTACCATACTATCTGCAAAAAAGGGACTATTGGCTCCTCCCAGTCTTCACTACTGTTTCTCGAAGTATTGGTCTCTGGGCTTCATGTTCATCATTCATTGGGTCTTGAAAAGGAGAAGTCACCTAATTTTACCAGAAATAAATTCAGCTATTGAAAGAACAGATGAATACCTGCACTTCTTGGCTAGCTCTGAAAGTTTAGGTTAAAACTGCGGGGGGGGGGAGGAAATTTCACCAGGTAGAACTGCTGTACGTCTACCCATGTTCCCAGAAATCTTCTTACACCAGATAGGTTTCACACAGAGAAGACTAGATGTCTCGTGCCCCTTGTCTTTTCTCCAGAGGATGGCAAGGAGCCTTAGAAAGATCGTCTGGTGCTTGGTCTCTTGTTCTACCTGCTGTCGTATCTCCATAAAGGCTTTTCAGACTAACATGTTGTTGGATCAGAATTAGGAAGACCTTTGTTTTTGTTTTTCTAGCCACAACAACACATTCAAAGATACAGCCTTTTCTCACTTGCTTTCTTGGCAAGCTGCCTTTTCCAACTGCTGTCACCACTTACACTAAGACACAAAGGTTACCTGCTGAAATCAGCTGATGTTACTTCCCTTTCTCTTGCGGGATGGAGCCTGCTTCTTGAAGGGACCAGGGGTACATTGCAAATGCAAAGGGAAGGAGTCGCGGCATCCCTTCCATTAAGACACACTCCACAGTGGAAAAAGAAAAGCACTTTGCTGCTTAGGAATTTTGTGAAACACGCTCTGCCTACTCTACTAATCCCTAAAGGGGGGAGGCAGCGGAAACCAGCTGGAGAAAGACCACAAACCACACTATGCTGCCAACTCAAATTAGCATCTCATAAATTGGCATACACTCCAGGTCAGTCTTGATCGCATGCACACAGACACACACACAACAGGCCAAACCAATGCCAAGTTGGCCTTTATGAATTGAAACAAATGTTCTCCCTACCACCCACCACCCCGTTCCATGCCCTCCCTCTTCTTTTCCCATTCCATCCAGGCCCACAACAAACACAAGCAGCCTGCTGGCCCTGCAGCAATGTAACCCAATGCCCTGCCATTGTTTCTCCTTCCCCATGGTCTATATTTGACTCTGCTGCTACACTGTTTGTGTGTGTGAGTGTGAGCACATGCATGCGCTTGCTTTGGTATTTGTTCAGCACTTCATTCCCCAGATGCCCTGGATTGCTTACAAATAGCTTCCCTGGGCAGTAGGTGTGTGTATGTTCAAGAGAGGAGAAGAGGGAGAGCATGTAGGGGAAGATGGAACGGCTTCTGGCTCTTCATTTATAATTTTCACCATTTCAGCCATCTGTCATCCTGTAGAGGCTGGTTTTATTCAAATATAACTTTGCATAATGCTGCTGCCTAGCGCAGCAGCTATCCTCTCCAATTGATGTCAGTCACCCTGGACCCAAAGATTGCCTGCTAAAACTCCCTCTCTCTTTCAAAATAGGAAGAATTACAGATGAGATTATGGTGCTGTGCAATCTGCTGTGTGTCACTGGCACAATGTGGTCAGGATTATGTAGGTTAATCCATGTTAGAGGGGAGGGGACTGAGGTGTTTATCATTGTACATCGGATTGTGGTGGATGATTTTGTTAATTGATTCTGTAGTCTTGCAAAGCAGTAATTGTGCTCAAGCTCTTGCCTAAGGGCAGGGCCACCCACCACCAGCTTCTATACTGATCAACCAATGTAATGTCACATGAAGAGAGCAGCCACATGGCATAAAAGTACTTGCAAAGCAAAACTCTTAATTCCCTACCCTCTGGCTATCCAGCCTCAACTTGTGTGTGGAAGGGCCCATTCCTTTGTGGGGCAAGCCTCCTGTAGAGTGAATGGAATCTTTGCACTATGCACAAACTCTGCAGGAAGCAGCCAGCTGCTGGACCCTGTCATTGCTGTTCCTATACCTGAAGACACCCATGGACCTATGGCCACACAGTCACATTTGATGGTTTCCTGGCTAACTGCTGGATACTTGGCTACCCCCACCTGTATTACTGAATCAGAGAAAATATTGGATAATTGATGCTCATCCACATCTGGTTTGACAGTGTAGCAGGATAAGGTAAAGGGGAAGAGAAAGGGCAGGCACAAAAAGTGACTTAAAAATATACTTTAAAATTGCAGCATATGTTAGCCAGTAATCCTTCCCCACAAACTTTCCAAAACCTCTCAGGTGTGTGTGTGTACAGTGTGTTGTTAAAGGGGGGGCTCTGCCTCTCCATGTATTTCTGAAGGGCCTAAATTTCCCGGGGTATCCCCAAGGCAGGTGAAGAGATGTGCTCTGAGGTTCTGTACATCCCAAACAAACAGGGGCCTGAATCAAACTGGGACCACAGGATGCAGAAAGAGGACATTTTGATCTTTGCCCCAGGCCATTTTCCTGACCTGAAATAGTCTTCATGTGTACTCTTTTGTTCCACCTAGAGCTGCACATGAACTGATGAACTACACATTACATTTCTACAATGGGGTAAATAGCACCCGCCCTGGGCTGTTTCAGGTCAGAAAAACTGCATTTGGAGGGTGGAGATCTAAGCTCCCTGTCTCCATGTGTCATGGTCCTGATCTAAATTGTGCTTTTGTGTCACTGGGAAGTCCAGAACTTCAGAATGCACCTCTCCACTCAACCCATGGATGTCCCTGGGGAAAGTGTAATATATAATTAGGTCCTCCTGAATCACCCTATGGAAATTGACACAGCATCGGTGCCAAGGAAGTTTGCAGTTCACTCCTATGATACATTTACTGAAACATAAATATTACAGAGTTCTTAGTGAAACTGCATCCTTAGTGTGTGGGCTTCTACCTTCAGATTCAGGGGTTCATTCTCTGTCACCTCAGATCTTTCAATCCCAGTTCCATATGCGGGTCCTTAAAATCTCCTGTGGTATTGGTTGCAACTAGGGCCACAGGAGTTTGTGTGCTCGTGATGGTTAGAATAGTTGACAAGAGCTAGGAGGCCTGGATTCAAATCTCTCCTTTGCGTGCAGGGTGACCTTGGACCAACTATTCTCTCCCTCCCTCTCTCTCACAATGTAACCTACCTCACAAGGTTGTTGTGAGAATAAAATGGAGGAGGAGTATATAATAGGCTTGCACTGTACAAAATGGTTCACAAACTTACCTGGATAAATGATTGGGACTTGTGGTCTATATTGCTGTGTATAGCATATTGTAAGTAGGATCCTGTTATGTAATCTCTGCACTGCTTAATGTGTCATGATAATACTTATTCTATGCTTCTGTTTCTTTTTGGTGGTTCCAGACGTCTAAAATCCTAATGTACTACTTACTGAATGTCCCACTTTGTTTATTTGCATTGACTCACTCTGTGTGATCCACCTCAAGCCCCTGTGAGAAAGGCAGACTATAAATAACATAAATAGATTAAATTAAATACCCCAAACTTCTTGGTGGAAGAGTGGGATGAAAACCTAATTAAAATATTATGTTATATATATGAAGCTCCCTAAACTGTGACCAAGGCCACAAAGAAAATTTGCTGGGGATCAATCTTCTGTTTAACCTCAGTCACCATACTAGAGCAAGGGGCCCACCCACCTATTGTGTAAAAGAACTGTAAACTAAGGATAAGAAATGGATTTTTGCTTACACTAGGTTAGGGGCAGCAAGCAGCCCCCATTCTAGACATGTTTCCTGAGAGCCAAAAAGAGTGTTAAACGCGCTACAGTTTTTTTACCCAGCTTAGCTGAAGAAGAGTTCCCTAAGGCTACAATAAATTGGATTCTAGAGGGATGCTGGTTGGATTTCATCTGTGCCACTATTATAAAGGAAGATAAATATTATAATTAGCATGCTGACTCAATACTGACTAAATAGCTTCAGCCTTTAGTTGTAAATGGAACAGCAGGGGCCCATCCCATTCATAGTGGAGAATAAACATAAGTCAGCAGTGAGAGGCCAGAGAGTTAAGTCTCTTACAGTACAGTCCTATGCAAAGTTGCTCCAGTGAATCAATGGGCTTAGACCGGTGCAATTGTATTGGACTGTATTGATGATTTTCCAGGGCTCCCTTTACATAGGTACTGTTGGAAAGATAATGCCTTATTCCCTGCACATTGCTTCCCTGTGAACCATTCTTCAGCAATCCTAAATTATATTACTAGGTAGCAAGTGGGACTTGTTTCTGCATAAGCTTGTTTAAGATAGATCACATTTACATACTGCATTTACGAAGGTATTCACTCACAGGAACAGTTCCTTGGCAGGAATATGAATGTGTAAATCAGCAAACTATTAGACATAAGCCGCAGAAAACCATCCATAAAACAGGAGCAGACCATTAAAAAGCTGATAAGCTAAAACCCCTAATTAAAAGTCTGAGTTTAAAAACTGTGTTTTAGCCTGGCACCTAAAATAAAGTAGGTGCCAGGCAAACCTCAAGGGGGAGGGTGTTCCAAAGGTGAGGTGCCACCACAGGAAATGCCATGTCTCTATTCACCACCCACCTCACCTCTGAAGGTGGGGGCTCAAAGAGCAGGGCTTGAGAGGCAGATCTTAGGCGTTGGGCTGGACAGTATGGTAGGAGACAGTCCTTCAGGTACCATGACAGCAAGCCGTTTAGGGCCTTAACAGTAAAAACCAGCATTTTGAATTGTGCCTGGAAACAAGTGGATAACTGGTGCAGATCTTTCAGCACTAGGTTGATACAATCCCTGTAACCAACCCTTGACAGTAACCTGGACAGCAGCCTGGTGGTCTCCCAGCATTATCTTCTGGAATTAGTCAAGTAACAGCAGAACCACTGAAGGATGGTGCTTCCTACTCCCAGCCCAGCCAGCCTCTTCAGAAGGATACCATGGTTTATTGTATCAAAAGCCACTGAGAAGTCCAGGACTGTGATCACACAGATTAAATAATCCACTTTCAATGCACTTTTCAACTGGATTTTACTGTGTGAACTGGCAAAATCCAATTCAAAAGTACATTGAAAGTAGATAGAAAGTGGTTTATTTAGTGTGTGTGATCACAGTGTAGGAGAAACAACAGGGACACACTCCTGTCACTCTCCTGGCAAAGGTTGTCAGTCAAGGTGACCAAGCCAGGCCTGAATCCAGATTGCAGTGGGTCTAGATAATCTGTCTCCTCCAAGACCACCTGAAGCTCTTAAGACAATTGCCCAAGAATGGAATATTAGCCACTGGGCAGTAGTTGTTTAGATCATTTGGGTCCAGGGATACCTTCTTCAGGAGGGATCTCACAACCACTTATTTCAAAGCAGTCAGAACTACATCCTCCCGCAGAAAGGCATTTATTACCTCCTGGATCCCACCGGCTGGCATTATGTTACTAGCCATGAGGGGCAAAGGGCAAGACTGGATGTGGTGGGCAGCAGACTTCAAAATACCTTCTCCCCTTCATGAGGCCTCACCCACTAAAAGTCATCCATACAACTAAGACCAAACTGCACTCCAGTAACATCCTGAGATTGATAGATTCAGGTGGGTAGCTGTGTTAGTCTGAATGAAGTTCAAGTCCAGTGACACCTCTAATACCCACAAGGTCTTATTCAAGGCATAAGCTCTCATGTGTACATATTCTTCTTCGCCCTCTGCCTATACGTATGGACTGGTAACTTCCATTTCAATGCATCTGCACGCACATGAAAGTTTATACCTTGAATAAAACTTTGTTGGCCTCAAAGGTACCACTGGACTCGAAATTTGTTATCCTGAGATTGAATCAGCCCAACTATGGTTGATGTGAGCAATTTTATTTGCAAAATGCACTGCAAAGGAATCACAGTGGGCGTGCATGTTTTCTGGGTCAATGCCCTCTGGGGCTTGACATAAAAGCCCCTTCTCAACCCAGAAAAGCTCCACTGGGCCACATTGCGCAGGTGCAATGATGTCAGAAAAGTAAGCTTGCTTCACTGCCATCACTGCTGGAGACTATGCATGATAATATGCTGTCACCTATGTTAGGTCACATTCATTTTGAGTTCTTTTCTACTTGCACTCTAACCATCTGCCCACCTTTTTCATTACCTGAAGCTTCTCAATAAACCAAGCGGCATTCCAGACTCCATGGGAGGAGATAAGGCACTCTGGGGCAATCAGCCCAGGTCTACAGCCCAGGTCATCTCCATACTCCGCAGGTTAACCAGGGCTGCAACAGGAGCACCAGATATGCTGATTGGAAAATCCCCAAGAGATATCAGAAACCCCTTTGGATCCTTCAGCCTCCTGAGGCAGACTATCCTAATTGTCCCCCATCCTTGCAAAGGTTTTGGGTGTCCCTGAGCCCAAATCTTACCAGATACTGCCAAAAGCAGAGTGGAAAATTCCCCCATTACCAGATCATGCACCTCATCCCCAGAGGAGACCAAATTAAGCGTATGACCTGCTGTATGTCTAGGCATCAGAATGTTCTGGGACAGTCCAGTGATTGTCACAGCGGCCATGAAGTCCTGAGCTGCTCCTGTTGGGTCGGCCTTGGCATGAACATTGAAATATCCAAGGACAACAAACCTCGGTGGCCTCATCACCACATCAGAGATTGCCTCTGTCAGCTCAGGCAGGGAGTCTGCTAGGCAAGTGGGGCGGGTGATAACACTAACAGGCCGAGTTCAGACTGGCAGTTTGCCCTGATATAGGCATGTTTCAGAAACGTTCCACAACCGCATTAAAGGGGCCGTTCACACAGGCACATCTGTCAGGCGTTCCCCACCCGTACTCAACCCGTCTTGTAATGCTTCGCTCCCAAGTTCAAAAGATACCTGGTGAAAGTGGTAGCAAACCCTGGAAAGCACGATTATCCCACGTCCATCCCGCACCAACAAAGTGTGAATGCCAAAAGCCGCGGTTTTGCTTATGTGCTTATGCGCATAAGCGCATATCTCCAGATTACCAAAAAGAAAGCTATGCCTTACAGCCGTGCCTCCGGGCCAACAGTGTGAACACTCCCTTGCGCCTCCTCCCAGTATGCTCCCGCATCAGTCGCTGCAGTGTGAACAGGAGAACCCAAATAATTTGTTCCGGTTCTTTTTTGCCACAACTCCCTCCCACTTTAAACTGCCAGTCTGAACTCGGCCACAGAATCTCTGTTCTGTTCTGAGTCCCCAGCACCAAGTACCTGCTCCCAAAACTGTGGCTCTGGCCTGGTGAGTGTCACAGAGGACTGATAGACCCTAGCCACTCACCGTCCCCACTCACCAACCTTAACCCTTTGTGGTGTAGTGGCCTTTGGTACCTACTTCCTGAACATGAGAGAGATGGAATGGATACCATCAGATCAGGAAGACACCTTCACACAACAAGTTTATTTGGACCTGGATCTCTCAGATCGTACTCCCAACACCCTAAACATGACACCGCATTGTTTGTCATCTGAAACAAGGTACACCCACTCCCTCCCCTGCTGCATGGCAGTTGTTATGGGGCAGAGGTAATGTACCTATTGTAATCAATTTGAAGTTCAGAAATCTGAAAATCATTCATATTATGCAAAGATAGCCTTGTGGTAATTCTACTGTGAAAGGTTTTCTGAAGCAGCTCTAATCAGGACAGAATTTGTCCTGAAGCAGCATTCTAGCATAGACTTTCTCAGGGGGAATGAGTTGATCACTTAGCGGGCAGGAGAAAGAAAGGGGGTCAGGGCAGGATAAGGTCAAGCATAGGATGCTGCCTGACCTGCCTGTAAAAACCAACTTGGCTTTAAGTTCATGAAAAAAGAGGCAATAACAGTCTTTCACAGAACCCAAGTGGATCCTACCTGAATGAACAAGGGGAACTGCAGAGCAATAGCTCTCAATAACAGAAAACAAGAAACTAGGAGTGAATGAGAGTGAATTTTCTGTGGGAAATTATGAATTTGTGGTAGTTGTGGGTTCCTGTGGTATTTAGTGGGGCACTGTAAGACTAACCCCTGAGAAAGGTCCCAATATTTTTCTGAGGCAGGTTCTACATTGCTGGGAACGTGTCACCTAGGAGTTTAGGCCATATTTTATAAGATTCCTTGAAAGCAGAGGTCATTTCGGGGGGGATCGCGGGGGATCGCAGTTCCCCCGGGTGAGGTACGGGGGGCGCCGCACATGACAAAGCCCCGCCCCCTGCTTCCGGCCGCCCCGCTTCTGGCCCTCATTTAGCCAGGAGGAGGCAGGAGAAGAGGGAGGGTAAGTTGCTTCCTCCCTGCCTCTCCCCACCCCTGCCTGCCTGGGGCCAGGGATTCTTGCTTTCGAACGGCTAGGTTGGCAGGAGCTGGAACTAGAGACGGGAGCTCACTCCATCGTGCGGCAACCTGACTCCACAGCCTGCAGTTCAGCGTCTTAACCACTTGAGCCACCGCAGCTCCACAAGTATATAGTGACCCTTTAAAGTGGATGGAATTTGGGGTTATCAAATGTTAGGCAAAATCTTTCCATAATTTTAATGGTTGTTTTAGATTTTAAAGAGTACTTCTTCTGTATTAACTGCATCAACTTAGAGATTCGGTTTGAATATCTATGTTGTGTATTACGTTAACCCAGGATCTGCACATTCTTCTTACACATGTGTGTTGCATTTTCATATTCCTGCCAGCAGATCATAATGAAATAGAATCTGTCCTTCTCCAAATTAATTTGACAGCCTACTTTGTGTGAGAAATATTTCTTCCTGTCAGAATTTAACCTTATTCAGTAGAACAGTTGAGTTGTTTGATAGGATGGCATCAAATGCTCTTGAAAGTATATGCATATTCCGTCCATTTTGGAATGTGGCACAGAGTCTGCCTTCATGGGAAATTCAGTCATGTCGAGAAATTGCACTGAAAAAGTCCACCATGGCCGCAATCCTAAAAACAGTTTCCTGTGAATAAGCCCCACTGAATAGAGTGGGACGTAATCCTTAGTACACCTTCTTAGGCTTGCTCCCTTGTTAAGTACGAGACTTGTGAACAGTGAATCAGCTTTATTAACAAAGTCAGAAGAAATCATGAACGAGACAAACATACAGAGCAACAGGTTCGCTTTTAAACAGTCCGGGCTTGGGTAGCCACGCCCACAAGTCAGTTAATAACCAATCACTATTTACATATAAGGTCCAATCAGAGTGCTTCCCTCCAGAACATTGCGTAGCTCTGATTGGTGTATTTACAATCCTGTTCGGAACTCAAGCTTACACTAGAATACATAACATCTCTAAAGCACTGAAAATAAACTAAGCAAATTGGACCAAAGTTCTGCAGCTTTGCTTAATTTCCCCCCAGTAAAGAATTTGGGGTTTCTTTTGTTATAAAGCACTGATGTGGCTGTCTGTTAACGTAATCTTCCCTGTATTTTATGCTGAGCCTGATTCTTTTCATCTGATTCCTTTGTGTGTATATTTTGACTGCAATTTTAGGATGATAATTTTTGTTTAAACCCAAACCTAAATTCTATATTCACCATGGTTCATATTTATGTCTGCTAGGATAAACACTAAAAGGACAGGTGGCCTCTGCAGCAACAATCTGAAGATAATGGCTTACACTAAAATGTCCACTTTCCTCCCCAAGATTGTCGTTTCCTCTTAGTAAGAGAAGTCAGAAGTTACTATCCTATGGAATGGAGCTATCTCAGCCAGTGCTTTATGGTCTGCATGGTGTGAGCGTAAGCTGATTTCAGACTACATGGCTCCTTGGGTCATGGAGTGATTTCGTGAGCAGGCAGTAATGAACTCAGTTTAGTGCCAACGATATCCTAGGGTAAGGTAATTCCTCCTCAGCCTGCCTGGACCTGCCCCTATAAACAACTAAGGCTCCACAGGGAAAACTGTGTTAGGGATTTCATGAGATTTCTCCTTAATGCAGCAGGACTATGTTCACCGGAAACAACATTCAGAAGCTCCTGTTAGCTCAATGCAGTCCACCCATGACTGTGCATAATCTGACAGGCCGGCATTCAAAGTGGCCAGGAGTCAACAAAGTAACCCAGGATGCAGGACAAAATACAGCAACGGCCAGCAGTGAATTACTAAAATAAAAGCATGATCGAAAGCAAACAATACAAGCACATATGCAACTTGTGAGAATGTTCCTCCTCTTACATGTGCAGAAGACGCTCCTTTTTCCATGCCACGCATAGGTGGCATTTCCCTAAAACCCTGGGGGAACACCTCTGCATTCATACATTCAACAACATCTTCCTGAGGCCTGTATCTAGAAAGCTATGTAACAACATGTTTATAATGTACCCTTATCCCTCATTATCCATTCTCTCTCAAAGTCTGATACCCATCTTTCCACTGAGTTTTCTCTTGAATTGTGCAGACAACTTCTTGGAGAAGGGGGGAATGCACAGTGCAGTTCTATGCAAAGTTACTCAGGTCTAAACCCATTTACCTCAATGGACTTACAGTGCAATTGTAAGCAGAAGCACACCCTTTAAGTCCATTGACGCCAAGTCTTAACTCTGCTTAAGACTGGACAGTTGGGTCTACCTCTGTGTCTAATCAAAGACTCACAGTCCACCCTTCTGCTTGAACCCATTTCACACTGTATCTTTCAGTCTATGTTACAGACCCAGTAGTTGCAGGCTAGGACCAAGCATAGCTTCTCTGGATCCAGGACAAGCTGATAACATAGGCCTGGCACACACATACACAGTTCCCCATGCCACACACATGCAATCTCATAAGTCATAGAAGAAAACAAATCTATTTTTTTTACTGAAATTATATAAATAGAGCTTTTGATGGTAATGGGCTTGCCAGCTGGCCTCTCCACCACAAAATCACTGGGGCCCCAGTAAAGTGCACCCAATCCTCCCCCAACTGCATGTTTGGGCCCTAATCAAAGGGTCAATACAGGCTGAACAACCTGCATGGCAGAGGTGATGCCTTGAATCTTCAATAACCATTTTTCTCCCTGAGAAAATAACTTGTTAGGCCTTTTTGGTTTCCTCAGACAAAAAGAAGTGCACAGTTATCAAATCAGGAAAATGGATCAGGGCTCTTTTTGTAGAAAATGTCCAGCAGGGAACTCATTAGCATAATAGACCACACCCAACAGCAGAAACTCATAAGCATATTAGACCATACCCCTGACAACACAGCTCATTAGCATATTAGGCCACACCCCCATGTTACCAGAAGTGTAGTCATCCAGCCACACCCACCTTTTGCTTCTTATTCTGTTTACCCTGTTTGTTGTCAAAACCCAGGGCTTTTCTTGTAGCAGGAACTCCTTGCATGTTAGGCCACACACCGCTAATGTAGCCAAACCTAATGAGTTTCTGCTGTTGGGTGTGGCCTATTATGCTAATGAGTTCCTGCTGGGAGTGGCCAACTCGGGAGCCAGCCGGAACTCCGTTCCTGTGCGTTCCTGCCCAAAAATAGCCCTGGACATCCTAATATGCCATGATAATCTGTGAATGCCTCTGTATGTATGCCAGGTTTTTAAAAACCCACTGACTGAGAACAAAGATAATGTTCCAAACAGTAAGGAGGTTTAAGACGTTAGGAAGTTGTCCAGCAGGATGGAACAAAATTATCGACTGTGTGGAATGTTCCAAACAGTAAGGAGGTTTAAGATGTTAGGAAGTTGTCCAGCAGGATGGAACACAATTATCTACATACCTTTTATTTTTTTTGCCATCATGTCACAACTGATTCATGGCGACTGTGTGGGGTTTTCAAGGCAAGAGACATTTGGAGGTGGTTTGCCATTGCCTGCTTCCACATCACAATGCTGGTATTCCTTGGTGGTCACCCATCCAAATACTAACCAGAACCCACCCTGCTTAGTTTCCAAGATCTAATGAAATAAGGTTAGCCTCGGCTATCCAGATCAGGGCCTACACACCATGGAAGGTTTCAAATTAAATTAAGATTTAGCAGATCAGGGGGAAAGTTACCCCCTTCTCTTTAAGCCTCTGCAGCTTCCTCCTAGTAGGTCTGGCAACCCGGTGGTCCCAAATATTGCGGGGCACTGGGCTTCACATCCTTTAATTTTGTGTTGTTCAGTTTGAATAGAAAATGCCAGGTGAATTTAATGGTTTTGCTGTGATATCTTCGTCACATCTACAATGTCCCCACATTGTCATTACAATCCCCTCCCTGCATATTTACGAATTTAATGGTTTTGCTGTGATATCTTCACCACATCTACAATGTCCCCACATAATATTACCCCATTACAATCCCCTCCCTGCATATTTCCAAAAATGCTGTTTGTCTGTCTGTCAATCAGGCAGAGCGAGAAGACACAATTCCTGAATTTCTATACAGAAATTTAATGATGTGAGCAAATTAGAGAGACGATTAGGCTAGGTCTTCCCTTTGATGTGGTAAATTGTTCACAGAGATTGTGATTTTTTTTCATATGGGAGATTTACAAACATTAGGCTAGGTCTTCCCTTTGATGTGGTACATTGTTCACAGGGATTGTGATTTTTTTCATATGGGAGATTTACATTATGGCTTCCCCAGTGAAAACTAAGGCATGGTATAATTTGTGAGCACTGTGTTGCCTCAGACGTACTGTGTCTTATAGTGATTAACACCTGGAATTCACTGCCATAAGAGGTGGTGGCGATTACAAGCATGGACGGCTTCGAGAGGGAATTGGCTAAACATATGGAGCAGAGGTCCATCAGTGGCTATTAGCCACAAGGTATAGATAGGAACTCTTGGTCTGGGGCAAGTGATGCTCTGTATTCTTGGTGCTTGGGGGGGGCAACAGTGTCCTGGCCCCACTGGTGGACCTCCTGATGGCACCTGGTTTTTTTGGCCACTGTGTGACAGTGTTGGACTGGATGCCATTGGCCTGATCCAGCATTGGCTTCTCTTATGTTCTTGACGTGCACAGCCCCCAGTCTCTATACTTCCACTTGATGGTGTTTTTTATCAGAGAGGGACTAACATGTTTTTATGCCCAAGGCAGCCAAAGGACTCCCAACTCAATCAGGGGAGAAGTTGTTTTTTTTTAAAGGGGAGGGGCTGTGGCTCAGTGGAAGAGCATCTGCTTTGTATGCTGAAGGTCCTAAATTCAATCCCTGACATCTCCAGTTAAAAGGGTCATGTAGGAGATGATGCAAAAGACCTCCCCCTAAAACCCTGGAGAGTCACTGCTAGTCAGAGCAGACTATACTCATCTGATAGACTCTATATAAAGGCCACTTCATGTAAACAAAATAAATGACAATTTACCACTTTTTATCTGGAGTTGCCACCCTAACTCGTATGACCCAGGCTAGCCTGATCGTGTCAGGTCTCAGAAGCTGTTGGTCAGCTAGTACTTGGATGGAAGACCACCAAGGAAGTCCACAGTTGCTATGCAGAGGCAGCAATGGCAAACCACCTCTGAAAGTCTCTTACCACTTCAGCTGTGACTTGATAGCACTTTCCAGCACCACCATATGGAACTGCCATGTGGGAACAGGTTGCTTTAGCCTGTCTAATGGTAGGGCTGGCCCTTTTCTTTGTGTGGATGCACAGACACCTGTATAGTTCCACAATGACATGGACTGGCTGTGAACCTCAGCAGTCTGAGGTTCTGCTGCATCTATCCAGTGGGGGGGCAATACATTCCAAGTTCCTGACATCTGCTCCATCAGCAATCAAGGTTATGTTTTACTAAACAGAGGGGCTCATCTTTCTGCAGAATGACACCTGACCCAGCAGTAGTCTCCCTTGAACAGCTAGCATAGTCTATATAAAGTGCTTCCTCTTGGAAAGTATTTTGAAGAGATTACTTTTTTCTTTTCACTGAAGGCCATACATTCAGCTGGTATTTAATACAATCAAAAATGTATTTCCAGGGCTCCCTGGCAAACAGTTTACGTTCAGCTGGAGCCCCCTTAAAATAAAGGGATTATTAGGAGTCAAGTGTTGAATTACCTGAAGCTTGTTAATTGTACTTCAGAGGATTTAGTGAGCAACTGGTTCCAGCAGGGAGCAGCACTGTGGTATTAATGGTGTTTATGTTAGTAAATATGATACAGCATAATGCAGTTCCCCACATAGTACCCAACACCTCATTTTTCATTGCAGAGAGAGCTTTCAGTCTATTTTAAAAAGAAAAACCAAGAAAGGGGAGATAATGGAGACTCAACAATGAGTCTTGGGTCCAGTGTCTAAATCTAGAGGAAAAAGTGTTTTCTAGTTTTCAGAGTTAAGAGGCTGGGAAATGGAATCCCTTAATTCTGTTAACAGCTTTTCTTCAGTCATTTTTCTTGAAATAATTTGGCTTGATAAATCATCAGAGTCTTCTGAACCAGCTGTGCAACCACACCATTATTAAAGCATTTCTCCACAAAATAGCATATTATAATATTATTTATGATGATCAATCACGTTGTAGCATGTCACCAGGAAAGAAAGGCCATAATGCAAAAGCTGTCTAACCTTGAATGCCTACTTAGGATTTGATTTGAAGAGGTGTTTACGGTCCTTGCCTGGAGCAAAACCGAAAGGAGTAGTCCTGTAGCACTTTAAAAGAGTAACCTTTGTCTTTTAAGCCTAAGTCTTCTTGGGCTACAACTGATTTCATCAGAGGCATGAAATTAAACCTCACAGTCTACCTACATATACGCAGAGAGGGGGAAATTGTAAACAGTAAGGGTTAAAGGTGCATAATGAACTCACTCTCTGAAAGGTTTTTAGGCTTTATTTGCTTTGATATCCTCTGCTTTAAGATGACTGAAAAAGAGCAAATGGCTCTTATCATTGTCACCTACAACAGCCACAGAAACCTGAACAGGGCACAACTGTGAAGACTTCAAGGCAGCAGGGCCTAATAGAAATGAGAAACCTCATTGCAGCTATGAAAATTTCATCAGCTGGCGCTGGGAGGCAAGAATCTGGAAGTGTAGAGCAGATGGACAGCCTGGATTCTAGGAGCCATTGTCTTTCTGCCTGTTATCTGACTCCAGTGCACAGAGAGGATTTGGAGAATTTATGGGAGGGCCAAGTATCGAGGGCCTTTCTTGAAATATCCCTGGCTGACGTCTGACCAGATGCAGCACTAGCTCACCAGCAATGGTAACATGTGCTAGTCTCTTCCCCCACATAAAATATTCCCAAAACCATGGAAGTGGGACTCTGCTAGTCTCCAGATTGCTACTCAGGGCAATTTCCCCCTTCTTCTCGGAAGTGCCACATGCAGTCTTACCCTCTCTCTCAGCTAGAGATGTAGTTAGGAACCTATCTCCATCTCTCCACTTTCCTACCCAGTATGTTAATTCCTAAATAAACCTTTATCTACTCTTTAATCAGGTTGTGCACCATTGCTGTGTTAATTACTCTGCCAACAGTTAGAGGGCATGACTCAGACAGCAGGGAGCTAGACTATTATTTTGTATGTTATATTTATAGTATGCTTTTCCATCAGGATCTCCCAAAGTGATTTACATCAGTAATGACAGTCAAGCCGTGCAGTAAGGCAAACAGTCTAAAATTACAAGACACAGAAGGGGAGGGAAAGGAGGGAAAAGGTAGGAGAAGGAAATCAGTTTGACAGAATATATATAATTGGTTCAGGCTGATCTTCCGTTGCTGGTAGTCTTGCTTGGATAAAAATGGTGAAACTGTCCTATTGCTTGTCATCTTCTGGCCAGTCACAGAGGTCAGAACAGACTACAGAGGCTACAGCAGAACTCTTTGAAGTTCTGTTGTGTAATCTCAGGTCAGTATTCTCTTAATTTAACTTGTCTCAACAATAATAATATATTTAATCATGTCTTTTCCAGCCTGCAGTACAATCCTGAGCAGAGTTGTGACTTTCTGAATCCATTGATGTCAATGATCTTAGAATGGTGTAAATCTGTTTAGGATATCACTGTTAGAGACATAACCCACTGGGTGCTACTCAGATATCTGTGATAGTCTCAGTCTTTTGCCAAGTGTATTCTAGACTTTATTTATTTCATTTATAGTCCACCTTTCTCACTGAGATTCAAGTCAGATTGCACTGTGTGAGAATCTTCCTGACCTCCTCAGGCAGGCCATTCTCCAAGGTGAGGGCTACAACAGAGAAGGCATGTGTATGGGGCAGTTGTTGGTCTTGCCCATTTGCAGGGTGGCACCCCCAGAAGGCCCTGCTCAGATGAGCAAAGCTGTTGTGGAGCACAAGAGTAAGCAGCCCTGTAAATACGAGGGGCCAAGGCCATGAAGGACTTGGCATGTGGTATTAGAGCACTAATAGCTGTGGCCAACTTACCTTTTTCAAGGAAGAGCTGCAGTTGGCAAACGAAACAAAGCTTCCCAAAGGTGTGAAAACTAGGAGCAAAAAAATCTGAGCATAGATCGTATAGCACCCTAACTCTGAATCTGTTGTTTCAAGGCAAGTACAGCCCCATCCAGAAAAGCAGATTCCTCAGTCCCTGTCTTGGTGTAGAATTGACCAAGAGCACCTCTGCATTGTCTGGATCGAGCTTCAGTTTATTGGTTATAATTCAGTCCATTACTTCCACAAAGCACTTATTGAGAACATCTACCACCTCCTCTGATATTCTTGAAAAGGAGAAAAAGAACACACACTGATGACCTTTAATGCAAAATCTTCAGATGACCTCTCCCCGAGGTCATGTAAACATCGAATAGTATAGAGCAGGGGTGGCCAAACTGTGGCTCGGGAACCGCATGCGGCTCTTTCACACATATTGTGTGGCTCCCGAAAAGGTGGCTAGGAAAACGAAGGGGAGGCATGCATCCCGAATCGGTCTTCATTTCCCCAGCCAGTGTTCCTCTCCCTGGGTAGGCTTGAGGTGGAGGTGAGGGAGCAGAGAAAGAAAGCAACTTTAACTTTAAATATGTTCTCAAAGCCCCCCCACACACACACACCAGCTGGCTTGGAGAAGGCTTTTGTCTCTTTAAATCCCTTTGCCAAGCCAAGCCAGCCAGCGTCGGGGAGTTGGAGGACACATTTAAAGTTAAAGTTGCTTTCTTTCCACCTCTACCTCCCTCCCCCTTTCCCCTCCCTCCCCCATCTATTTGCTTTCTTTGTTTCTCTCTTTCTCTCTTAGATAAATATCATTAGCAAACAAACAAATATCATTGGACAAATAAATATCATTATCAATATCTGTTTTTACCCCTTTTTGTTTTTGGCAGTCTCATTTAATGTTAATAAAAAGCAATTTGCATATTTTCCAATAAAAATGTGCGTAATATTTGTTCATGTCTTGCGGCTCTCAAACATCTGACGTTTATTCTTTGTGGCTCTTATGTTAAGTGAGTTTGGCCACCCCTTGTACAGAGGTTATTGGGGAAACACAATAGGAGTAATGCCATGGGTCTGAGCAATATCTCCCAGCACCATTTTCTGGTATAGGCTGTGATAGAATCCAATACCAATAGACCCCATCAGTGGTCCAGAAGGATACTAAAGCTGATAATATCTGTGGCGGAACAGTCCTGTTCTGACCAGCAGGCCCTGTTCCACATTGCCCTCCAAGGTTGTCCCAACACACCTGAAGGGGCTTTTCTCTCTCTCTGGTCAACCATCACCACCAATGCTCCCTCTAAGCTGTGGAGTCTTGTGAGCAAAAATTCTACTTTGTGAGCTACTGGCATTAAAGTTGTGAGCAAGTGATTTGGTTACTGCATGATGCATAAATTCGTTTGCTCTGGAGCCATCCTTCCTGAGCTGAGACAAAATGTGTGAGCTGGAGGCTAAAAACCTGTGAGCTAGCTCAGACTAACTCATCTTAGAGGGAACACTGGTCATCACCACCTGACCTTTGTGGGAATTGCCCACTGGGAGGGTCAGGACTCCCAGCTTCCCTTCCAAGTTCTGAGACTTTGCCTCTGTGTCTCCCACTACGCACGCAGCTTCTGGGACAGCTTGCTGCCTTGTGCCCCACTTGCCAACTGACTGCCCTCCCCTTCTTCCTGGTGCTCCTTTTAAAATAGCATGTCCAAATCAGTGGAGGTCTATGTGGCACAGAGAGCCACTACGAGGATCAAAAGTCAGAAAGCATTTATTCAAAAGAAGATATTCACAACAAGCATACTTTTAGCACAGCACCAGATTGAGCAAGGGATTCAAAATAAAAGGATAAAATGCAATTCCTCTGTCCCCCCCCCCCATACATGCTGTATCAGATGTTAAATATAAGGTAGGCTCCTTAGCTTAGAAAGTTACCAGACATTCTACAGGGCTTCCATTACCTTCAAGCCTCTTTCAGGTGTGCAGGCCAGCACATGGCGATGGCTTCCTCCCACATGTCTCAGTTTTATCTGCCTCAATGGAATCAGCTAAAAAAGAAAGGGAAAAAAAAGACCTTGCTCCCAGAGGTATTATCATTTCTCTTTCTCTACCCACTGGCCATTTCAAGCTGGATCAAAGAAGCGTTTTCTGAAGTCTCCAGGAGTTTCTTCCTGAAGTCCTTCTGGTCTTAATTCCTCCAAATCTCTGTTTGCTGCTTGGTGGGGGTGGGGGAGTTTGACCATCCCACTGTCTCTTGCTAGACTTATTAGCATTTCTAAAAAGGTGGCTGAGGTGAGGCTGGAAAGCAATTGAACTGACTTCCCCCTTCCCACCTGTTCTCTGCCCAGAGAGAAAAACTTTTAAAAGTCAGAGTGAAAGTTTTGTTCAGTTCAAACCTCCAAAGAATAAAAGTATTTCTTCACAATATCAAAAACTGCTGAAAAGCCTAGGGAAATCAATAAGACTGTGTAGCTCCTGTCTCTTTACCAGCAAAGATAATCCATCAGGGCAACCAAGGACATTTCCATTCTAAAACCAGGCCTGAAAATTGGATTGAAATGGGTCCAGATAATCCCTTTTTTCCAAGAAAGCCTAGAGTTGTCTAGCCAGTATTTACTCAAGCCCTTTGCTCCCAAAGGGAGTATTTATTACTGGGCAGTAGTTACAAACTGGGTTCAAATAAGGCTTCATAATTGCCTCCTTCAAGGAAGTTGGTACCATGTCCTCCTTCAACACAGATATTATCTGTAGTGTCACCTAGGACTGGAACAGCTAAAAGGATTCTAGTGCGAATGGTCCACAGAAATGCCAAGAAGAGTTGAACAGTTAGCCTTTTGGGCCCCTATCCTCTCAATTTCTCTGCATTCAGAAGCACAAAATTCCTTTTATGTTTCTAATGTAGTTTCTTATATGATCTACCTATTTCTTATTGCCTACCCCCACAGCGAGACTAGAATTATTTGTTTGTAGCACAGTACCTGTTCCCATAGCAACCAGTTATGCTTTAACCCAGACATGTTACAGCCCAGCCTTACATGGAGTATGATGCCTTTAATGCCTTTGAATTTAATGGGGATAGGTGTGCCTCTGTGCATGATATCTGCCTGGCGGTTTTCATGAGCTAAAGGAGTGTTTCTGGAAATTCATTACATAACAAGGGGAAGAGATCCCATTCCATGCTTACAATCATTTTTTCACACAATAACTCACCCCGAAATACAAATGTATATCCACGTATGTATCAAAACTCTGTATATGCTTATCCTAGCTAAATGTTTCCTTGAGCTACTCAGTGGGAGAAAGGGTCAGGAATGGACAGATAAAATCCCATCAAACCATTATGGAGTTCCAGAATGGCCTTTAATTTATACTTGCTACTGAGCTTAATGTGCCACCCAGAATATTAGGAAGATTTTATAGAGCGGCTGCTGATATCACCTTGCAGTCACCTGGCGAAGGAAAGGCATCCTCAGATAAGGTTTGTAGCAGCAGTTATCAATATATTTGTTATGTATTGGAATGTATATAACTGCTTTGTGGATGTAAATACTGATATGTGAATCGCCTGATTGAGATGCCGTGTTGAGCTTCATCCTGGGCTAGGATCCTAATGTAACCAATAGGAGCCCTAGCCCAGAGACTGTCATCCAATCACCTTACGGAGCGGGAGCGCTCGTGATTGGTCATTATCCGTTCAACCTGATAGGTTGTTACTTGTACAGTGGGAGTGGCTACATTAGCCGGGAAGGTTTAAAAGCAGGCCAGCTTCTGTGTTAAAGCTGTCCTGGCTGACTGATCGTTGTACCGAGTACGGAGAAGTAACAGAGCTGAAGAATAAACCGCATTCTTGCTGAATCACTCTCCGACTTCTTTGTTAAGCGCACGACTTAACAATATTTGTCTGTGTTTACACTGACATAATATAGGAGCAGGAGGTAAGCCTGCGCCTCAAGTGTTCCCCTTTTGATTAATTCTTTGATTTCATCACTAGCATTCGTAGTCCTGCCAACAATTCTGTCAGTCTGTAGAAAGTAACAACAGACAATACCTTTGTCAAATGCAGGTTTGATGCAAATTATCTTATTTTATGTGTGTGTGCGTGTGTATATATATATATATAGCTTTTTCATAACATAATCAGTACAATTTGGTTACAATAATTTTGTTCGAGTCTATCCATCAAGTTTATTTTCTATCCATTTATAAACTCTTATCCATCGTTTTAAGTATAGTTCTTCATCTTTTCCTAATAAAACAACATTTAATCTGTCCATTTCCGCTAGTTTCAACAATCTTTGAACCATCTCCTCTCTTGATGGCGTTTTCTCCGTTTTCCAACATTTAGCCAGTAAGATTCTAGCTGACGTTAAAATATAAGTCACCATATACAAATCATTTTGTTTATAACCATCAGGGATCATGTTCAATAAGAAAATTTCTGGTGTTAAGGCTAAATTAATATGCAGTATTTCTTGTATAATCTTATGTATTTTAAGCCAAAAATTTTGGATTTTCCCATCTCCACCACATATGGTAAAATGTTCCTACATTGCCTTTACATTTTCAACACTTATTGTTAACAGTTGAATAACATTTGGCTATTTAACACGGGACCAATGCCATATGTGAAACATTTTATAAATATTTTCTTTGTATGTTGTTGCTCTCATAAATTTTGTTACCTTCCATATTTTAGACCAATGTTCTAGATCTATGTTATGCCCAATATCCTGCATCCATGTAATCATCGTTGTTTTAACTGTCTCATCTTGCATGTAATCGTCTAATAGAAAACTATATAATTTCTGGATCATTTTGTCATTTGTAAACAGCCAGATTTTATCAAGTTCATTGTTTGCTCTGTAAAAACCCACTCTACTATCTTTATTATATCTAATTTTAAGTTGAAAGTTTTCCCACCAGGTTAATTTTAGGTTTTTTTCAAGTAGGATCTCACCTGATTTTAATTTATTATTTTTGTCTAGCAGAGTCTCATAACTCTCTTTTTTCCCCTTAGTGACTAAGGTAGGTTTTATAAAGGCTTCAAGTGGGGATACCCATTTCGGAATTTTAGTATAGTAATAATCTTTTATTCTTTTCCAAACTGTTATTAATGCTCCTATTATCGTGTGTTACTGGAAACTTGAATGTATTTTATCTTTCCCATACCACACATATACATGCCATCCCATGCATAAATTATGGCCTTCTAAGATCAAACCTCTTGTATTTTCCAGAGTTAACCAATCTTTTATCCATCCAAGCACTGCCACTTCATAATATAAGTTATCTTAGACTACAGGAATCAGTTCCCCTGAAGGAAATGGCAGCTGCAGAGGGTGGAATCTAAGGCATCATATCTTCACTGTCCCCCCCTCCCCAAACTCCCCCCTCCCCAGCTGCCACTCCCAAATCTCCAGGAATTTCCCAAGCTGGATTTGGCAACCCTACCTTGCAATAAGAAGCAACTGTGCAGCATGAGGAGTAGCAGGAGTTTGTAAACTCAGGCCATACTTCAGGATTTTGTGGAGAGAAACCCAAAGAGTTTGTACCAGAGGCTTCAGAATTAGATTTTGAAGAGCTTCTACTAGGATTGTCTGATTATATTGATCTATAAGTGACCCATAGACCTCAGTAGGTTGGTTTTCTGAAAGAGTGCTATGTTTACATGAACATAAGAGAACATAAGAACATAAGAGACGCCAATGTTGGATCAGGCCAAAGGCCCATCTCTGATTATATTGATCTATAAGTGACCCATAGACCTCAGTAGGTTGGTTTTCTGAAACTGTTTACATGAACAGTTCTCATATCAATCTGCAGTCTGGTTTACTTAGACATCATTGGCTACCATTGATTTCAGAGACTTTATAAACAGCCCCCAAGTTGCCTTCATTTGTCAGACTAACAGCTGTATGGGTCCTCCTGAAGGATACTATCGCCCTGCCACATTAACAGGAGCCTTGCTGCAGATTGAGGTAACAGACTGGCCTGCACCACTTTAGACTGCACAAAGGGGATCATTTTTTCCATAGACCCTTGTATAAAAAGCTCACTGCAAGAAAAAAACTAAGACAACAAGAAGCTAACTGCAAAACTACTTTTCTCCCTGATATACTGGATTTTTGCTGCAGGGAATTTTAATGTGGTCTAACTGCACCCCTCACCTGTAGTCTGAAGAGGTGGTGATCACTCTAGTACCTCAGAATTTTATAGTGTGCTGTATTTAACTGAAAGGAAGGTGAGCCTGGATGTTAGATGATGTGCTCCCCTGGCTTATTGTACTTTGTTGCTGTTGTGGTTAATTGGTTTTTTCTGCTATGTGTTGATATATTGTGATTTGATACTTTCTAGTAAAAGGTTTATATATAAAAGGTTGTTACTACTGTACATAACTGTAACTTTTATGAAAAGTAAAGATAAATGGTGCCTTTTATGGCGCTTTAGGATTCAGGACCGTGTTGTTCAATAGTTCTTAATGTGAACAGTTTAAATTATGATGTATTTGCTTTTAACCTGTTGTACATTGCCCTGAGTCTGCCTTGCTGGGAGGGGGTATAAAAATCTAAACCACCACCACCATTCCTGTTTTCTTGATGGAACTGCTAGGGGGGAAAAACATAGTCTTCCTTTCAGGTAAATGTAATTTTACCGCAAATGTAGGCCAGGCTATGATTCCACCATACTACCGTCTCACCAAAGCAGCTGGCAGGATTCTGTCAGTTCTGTTGGCCACCTAACCTGCTCATAGGGTGAGTTTTTTTGGGGTGGGTGGGTGGAAAATGATCTTCAGTTTGTAAAAATAAAGAATATGAGGGGAAAGGATGTGGGTAATTTTGGAAAAGTACAAGTAGAAATGGCACATATAGTTAAGTAGGTTTTAATGGAGCCATCAAAATTTCTTGTGGTGTGAAAACTCACAGATTAATTGTGGAATAAATTTAAATGGACTGAAGCTCACTTATCAGATGTTGGCATAAATGTGTATGGTTACAAGGAACAAACATGGCTATAGAATGTGGATTGGCTGATGTGCTCTTGATGGTAGGGAAGGATTAATGGGTGGATTGGCTGATGTGCTCTTGATGGTAGTTGGAAGGATCAGTGAGGTATAATAATATAATGTCAACACGCACAGGTCCTCTGTTTTACTAGCAGGATAAGTTCTATGCATGTGTTTAAAGTAATTCCCCTAAGGAGGCAGGTTTAGAAAGTGACATAACACTGCTTGTCACCTACAGCGCCCAACTACAATTCCAATGATCTACATTCCATCCTGTGCAATGTTTCTTTTGATCGGCCTTGTACTGTTTGTCGGTCTTCTGAAGCCCTGGGAAATAGAATACTGGACTAGATAACTCCTTCGTCTCCTTCAGGCTCTTATGTACCCAGCTAACAGCTCAGTCTTAAGTGCTGTCACAGTGCGACCCAAAGGAGACTATCGCTGAATCACACTTCTGTGTGACACACTTCCGAATAAACTTGGTCAACATGGCAATGTAACAAGCGCTACATTAACAACAGAGAAGTGATAACGAGCTACACATGCTTGTTGACTGTTACACTTTTTGTTACATGTTTACAAGATTTTAGTTCGAACTTGCTCTGCCCCTTCCCATCTGTGTGCTGTTTTCCGACGTCTCCCACCCTTCTCCACCTTGAAATTTTCCTGCCGCGATGGCAACGCGCCAGACACGCGGATCTTTCATTCTAACGCCGAGGGTCCCCCCCCCCATGGGAGGGTGATGATGCAACCACGCCGGTACGTGGGGATTCCGCCGGATTACCCGACGTGCCCCGCGGCAAAATGGCGGCTTGGGCTGAGCGCGAGGTCCCGGCTGAGAGGGGAGGGGGATAAAGTTTGGGGCAGGGAGGAGACCCCCTTCCAAGAGGCTCAGAAGCCCCTGCAAAGTTACGGGGGCACCCGCAGGAAAGAGCGACCGGAGCAGGACCCGGGGTGGGGGAGGGACTGAGGGTGCCGCCGGGTAGGTCTGAACTGAATCGGGAAGCCCCGTCCGCCTGTTGCTGGAGTTGGGAACCCCCGGGTGAGTCTAGGTGGTGCCTTAGGGGCGGCTCAGAGCTCGCCGGCTGGGTTAGGGCTTTTGTGGGACCATCTGCGGGCAGAACCAGCAGGTGCCGCCGGGCGGGCGGGGCTGAAGGTTTGTTGACCAAGTCCCAGTTGAGGGCTACCGAGCGGGCGAGAGTTCCTGAGGCGCCTCCAGTCCTCCTAGTCTCCGAGTGACAGAGAGCTCTACTTGGGCTCAGAGTTGGATGCTGGCTCAGCTCGGTGAGCACCGGGGCCCTGACCTAGAAGGACCACCGGGGGGGGTGGGATAAAAATAGTAGGGGCTGGATGCTTGAAACGCTGATTTAAAGTTCTGTTTTACACTAGAGAGAGGGGGAAGAAATAACACCCAAACCTCCTAGTGAAGGAGGAAATTTAGTTAGTAAGGGGGAGGGGAATCAGCCGACCTCTGCCAGTGGTTAAGCCTGAGGGACAAAGGATGGAAAAAGTGGAAATGAACCCATACGACTAAAACAAGGGCTGGAAGTGAAACAGGTGAGAGTAAAGGGGAGCTAGTGGGTGCGCTTTTTAAAAAAAAATCACTGAGCTAGCTACAGCTTAATATCCATTCATCAGACTAAGATACTCATAGTGGTAGAACTGTGAAAAGTTGGATTCCATCATACTGTTATAATTACAGTTTTACCAGTAGTTACATATTAATGCAGTTCTCAGTCATAACATGTACGCGCTGGAATTTGAGTAGACATCCTGTTCCAGTTGTTTGACTTTTATGTACATTCAAGAGAATTAACCCAGTTTTACTTCCTTTCCACTTACCTAAACCTTTCTAATAACAAAGCATTTTATTTTGTCTTAATACTTGTAGCTCCTGAACACGTTATCTTGGTTTCAGATTAAGAACGCATGTTATGGCTATGTCTGGCGGTTTCTGAGTATTGGAATATGGTCATAAATTGTATTTATGAAATATCAGTTAAAATTAGGAAGCAAATGAAAAATCTTGCTGTGTACAAACTTGGATTTTGCAAAAACGTTTGTCATACTTTTCAGTACAGTTTAGGGATGATGTAGAGATCTGAATTCTACATTATGAATATACAAGCCTGAAAAGAATTGCATGGGGTGTGTGATAATTTGGAGTCCACATCCAAAGCTTCCCTTCAAAGAATCCGTACATTCTCAGGAGCTTGACCTGGCTGGCTAATCCCTCTCTTCCTTTGATTTCCAACTGCTTTCAACAGTCTATGCGTCTGCAGGATATTCAGTCCTTATTCTAGTGTTTGTTTGGTTAATATTCAAAGTTTGGTGTGTATGTGAGGATTCTCTTGAGATGTAAATACCTTTGTCTTTCTGTAAGGTTTTGCTGTTTTTGTGATTGGCGTGGCGCAGAGGTGTCGAACTCATTTGTTACGAGAGCTGGATCTGACATAAATGTCACTTTGTCGGGCCAGGCCACATGTGCCATAAAATGTAACACAAGGTACTGGAGATATAAACTTTATAAAGATGATTTCAGATGCCAAATGGCAATAGGCTTGAAGAAGAAGAGATTGGATTTATACCCCGCCCTTCACTTGGAGTCTCAGAGCGGCTTACAAACTCCTTTCCCTTCCCCTCCCCACAACAGACACCCTGTGAGGTTGGTGGGGCTGAGAGAACTCTGACACAAACTGCTCTTTTTCAAGGACAGCTGTTCCAGAGCTTGTGACTGACCCAAGGTCACATCAGCAGGTGCAAGTGGAGGAGTGGGGAATCAAACCCGGTTCTCCCAGATTAGAGTCCGCGCACTTAACCACTACACCAAACTGGCTTGATTGGATTAGGTGTGATAGGAAGAGGGGTAGTAGGCGTGGAGATATCAGCAAGCATTGGTAATAAGACAGGAACTTAGGTCTGTTTGGTACAGGAGGATTCAGTCCAGGAGGATGCAAAGAATAATTGGAAATAAGTCTGAAGAAGTGAGCAGAGACTCATGAAAGCTCATGCCCGGCCACAAATTTTGTTAGTCATTAAGGTGCTACTGGACTCTTGCTCTCTTTCACTAATAAAGAATGCAGGCTCTGCTGTTAGGTTCCCCCTGTCTGTTAGAACTGGAAAGGGGGATCTCTCCAAGTGCCATGGGACTCCCGCCCTCTCTCTGTGGCATGCTCCCCGCCCCCGAAGAAGTGTGCACACACACAAATGCTTATACCTGGAATAAAATGTTGTTGGTCTTCTTAAAACTAGGGAGAAGTCTTAATTCTTTCATGCTATAGATCTTGAATGAGTAAAAAATTATCATGAAAAACATTTTATTCATGTCAGTGAAAATGTATTTCATAGGAGTTTTGGAAAGCTCTTAAAGATGTCTATTTTTGCATTGGAAAATTTTGGGGAAGTCATTAGGAAAAAATGAGGGAAGGGCTTTTATTTGCTTTAGAATTTTCTATTCCCCCCCTCGCTTTCATATATCTACTTCAGTTGTAAGTAAAGTCTATGTCAACAAGTGTTTATGCCCCACAGTATCTTTTTAAATGTTTTTTATTTGTGTTGATGTCTTACATTTCATATTCATTCATATTCCTTTTCATCAAGTTTACATAACCAAACATCAGATACATAAATTTAACCCTTTATTATTCCCCCCTTTCACGAGCGACCAGAAGAAGAACCTTATTATTATATCTGTAACCATGAGCACACCCTATGGAGTTTTATCAATACATTGTTATTGGTCCCCCCCTCCTCTTACCCATCTTATATACCCAAACCATTTCTTCCTTATCTCCAATGCCTTATCTTCCCATGTCTTATCCTGTTTTATTATCAATAAAATATCTGATTGAATCCATTCATATAAGTACCAGTTCCATCTTTCCAAAGTCCATTTTAAGGCATCTTTCCATCCATACGGTATTACCGCATGAGTCGCTAGAATCATAGCTTTAAATAAATACTTTTTGGATTTATCTACTTTATTATTTCCCAGAATTCCCATAAATAACACTTTCTCATTCAGCTCAATCTTAACGTTACATAAATTATCAACCTTTTCCAGGATCAGTTGCCAAAATTCCCTTACTTTAGAGCATTCCCACCAAAGATGTGCATAATGTCCCCTTATTCTTTTACAATGCCAACACTCTGATTTCATTCCCTTAATCATATACGATAATTGAGGAGGTGTTCTATACCATTTCAAGGTTAATTTCATTTCAAATTCTTTAGATTTTCCCATTTTTATTTCCAGTGTTCCCTTCATTATTCTATTTACCTCCTGTTTCCCTCGTTTTCCCATTTAGATTATATTGTCCTAATCATAAAATCCTTATCTTTGTTCAATAGACTATACACGTTTCTTGCAATACCCTTCTTATTGTCATCTTTAGAACTATAGAGATTTTCAAAGGGGTTATCCTCCTTATTTACTGCTTCAGAAAATGTCTTTTGTCTCAAAACGCTGTATAATCCCATGATCGTTAACCAGTATTTTCCTGTCACTTTCTCTAATACTTCTTTTATTGGGATCAATTTTCCTTGAGAGGTATACATATCTTTCAGCCTAAAGAAACCTTTTCTCTTTAAGTCCTTCCAAAAAGTTATCTCAATTTTTTAAAATTCTTGACTTAAAGATGCAAGTGGCACTCATTTTGAAGGTATTGGTATCCAAACAGCTTGTTTCTTTTCCCAAATCCTTAATATTGTCTGTCTTGGGCCTATCGTATTTTCAATTTCATTTTTTATCTGGGGTTTGATGAAACAGTTTAACTTGCAAAATCTGTTAATGGACCTTGAAATTCTGAGGGTCCCTCCCTCCACAATGCTCAGTGCCCACTTGTGGACTGCCTGTACCTTTTTGTGGCATCAAAGTGAATCAGTCATTGGCATAAAGTGAAATGATGCTGACGGACATGAAGAAGTGGAGCATTTTGCAAGAGTGAAAAGGTCAGAGGACGAGGAGAACAAAAAAGCGACCTGATGTCATAGCAGACATATAGTTAATTCACTGAAGCAAATTGTCCTTTTAAACCACTTTTTGTTCGTTATATACTGTGATTAATGTGAAAACAGCTACAGCTGTTTGATGCTGGTGTTGTGATAATTTTAATAATGCTTCATGGCTCTTTCACAATACATTCAGGTCTTTGTAATTTCCTACATATGGTCTTTAGCTTCAAGCGCCATATCTTTCAGCCTTCTTGTTAGGGTGATGTGTTTAATGCAACATGTTAGACATGTACACTGTCTAGAATGGCTGAATTCCACAGCATGGCCCACAGCTACTGTCATCTTTAATATTGTTGGCCCTTTGATTTGAGAGAGAATACAGCATGTAGGGCCTTTCAAGCTCTCAGCCTGCCCTACTGTAGAATAAAAGTAGTCGTCAATTTATGTTCTGTGCTGAGTATCTGTGGTTCTCTGCTTGTCATCTGATATGCATTTCTCATTATGTGAGATATTTATCTTCACCTTTAATTTCTAAACAGAATAATTGGTCTGTATGACTACTAAGAGCAAACTTCTGCAGTTGCAGGATTTCTTAGAGAATCCATTTCTGGTTGATGGTCTCTGCATCTACATAAAAAAATCTGTATGTGTCTACATAAAAATGGCCAAAGGAAGAGATAGTGTAAACTCCTATAGTCCCTAAAATTTGGTTTATCATTGTTGCTTCCTCAAAACCTACTTCCTTATTTTGCAATTTGTGTTTTGTCTTGTAATTCAACCTTCCACAGAATTAATACGTGTTTCATTGGAAATTTTCAAAGAAATGTGTGTTTAGTGGTCAGCTAGAAAAACTGCATTATGTTATTATGTTTGGCCTGGGAGCAATGATGACTGCTTTCCAAAATTGTTCTAAATGGAGAACATTATAAGAAATGCTCTTTTCTGTATTCCTATTTCTCCCATGCCCATATACTTCTTGCTTCTCTGTATGTACTTTCCTGACCTCCCATTTGTCACTTTCTCCTCTTCCTGTTCTTTTTCAGACTCAAACTCATACTTTGCATCCTTTCAAGAAATCTGTTCCAGTGTTGACTAGCAGGGGAGACCTTGCAGGCACTTCAGGTGCAAAGTGCAAGACATGTTTGGTAGGTGTTGATAACATACTGTTCTTCCAAATTATGAGAAATACTTAGCGTTACTAAATGGTGATGCGAAGATCTTTTCTAAAGTACTGGCTAATAGATTGCAGTCAATAATTCCAGATTATACTGAGCAGGACCAAACAGATTTTATACCAAAAAGGTCTTTAATGGATAATATTCATCGGGTTCTAAATATTCTTGCAGACGGAAAGCTCATGCAGCAAGATGCCATTCGCCCCACAATTGATTTAGAGAAGGTTTTTGACATTATAGAAATTCTGTATTTGAAATATCTCTTATTGGCTGTGAAATTTGGTGTAAAATTTCAGAATGCTATTAGATCTATATATGATCACCCTGTAGCCATAATCCAAGTAAATAACTACCTAACCAAGGAAATTCACCATGAACAGAGGTATAAGACAGGGCTGCCCTATGTTTTCCTTACTGTTCATTCTTGCAATTGAACCATTAGTGGAAGCCATACAGTGATCCTGATATCCAGGGAATCAAAACTGAAGAAACAACACACACTGAAAACTTGTATGCAGATGACAGTTATTGTCCGCACAAACCCCGAGCTTTCTCTGTTAAAACTCTACGGGTTATTTCAGAACATTTTTCAAATTTCAGGTCTCAAAGTCAATTTAGAAAAATCTTGCATAATTCCAATATGGGTTGTCCCTTATATGAAAGATAAGCTACAGGCAAACTTCCCTTACTTATGGGTAGATTCTTAATGGAGATGCTTGGGAATACAAATTCCCGCTGATCTGAAAGACCTAGTAACATGCAATTTTACAAATGTATTTCAGGATACTAAAAACAAATGAGAAAATGGAATGTCATTGATTTCTCATGGGCTGACAGATTAAGTGTTATTAAAAGTTTTGTTCTACCTAAATACCTCATTTTATTTCAAGCCATTCCAGTGCACATCTCTAAAACTGAACTAGCAAAATGGCAGAAGTCAATTAATCAATTCTTTTGGGCCTATAAGACACTCAGAATCAAATTCACAACTCTACGGAGAGTTTTCAGTAAGGATTATATTATGAGACAACAAATCTGGCTTCCATAGTCAGAATTTTAACTACCAATACGGTAACAAAATGGCAACAAATAGAACAAAATTACTCTGATCCATTCATACTGTTGGATTTATATTGGAGCTCACCCAAGTGCAGATCCAACAAGGCACAGGGAAATGGATTTCTTCAGACCTCGTTTAATATTTGGGATAAATGTAGGAAGATCTTATTCCCAGACATCTCTAAATTATCCTCTTACTTCAATCAAGCATGGTTCCCCCCAGGGAAAGAATTCTCTGCTTTTTCAAAATGGAGACAGGCTGGTGTTACCCGTCTAATTGATTTAGTTAGCAAAGGTCAACTTTTGGACAAATCTCATTTAGAATTTAAGATTGGGGAAAGGATTTCCTGGTTTAGATTCTTTCAAATTAATCACATGGTATCAACTTTATGACACTCTAATACCTTCTCGAGACCCCTAACTGTATTTATAACATTTCATAGCTAACAAGAAAGAAGAAACTTTAAAATATCAAACGTTATGGCAGATGGATTGCCAAGACAGGCTATAGTACTTGAGGGGCTGTCATATAGAGGATGGTGTAGAGTTGTTTTCTGTTGCCCCAGAAGGTTGGACCAGAACCAACAGGTTGAAATTAAATCAGAAGAGTTTTTGGCTAAACATTAGGAAGAACTTCCTGACAGTTAAAGCGGTTCCTCAGTGGAACAGGCTTCTGTGGGAGGTGGTGGGCTCTCCTTTTTTAAGCAGAGGCTAGATGGCCATTTGACAGCAATGCTGGTTCTGAGAACTTAGGCAGATCATGAGAGGGAGGGCAGGAAGGGTTGCCTCAGTGCTTAGTACTTATGGCCCTTTCTTACACACCCAGGGAAATGCTGATTGCCAGGCCAATTTGGCTGGAGATCCTGGAGGGTTTTTTTGTCATCTGGGCATGGAACAGCGATCACTGGGGGTGTGGAGGGGGAGGTATTTGTGAATTTCCTGCATTGTGCAGGGGGTTGGACTAGATGATCCTGGAGGTCCCTTCCAACTCTATGATTCTATGGTTCATCCCTGACCAGTGTTTGTCCAGCTGCTGCTTAAAGGCTGCCAATGTGGGGGAGCTCATCACCTCCCTAGGTAGCTCACAGGACTGCTTTCAGCTCGCGGAAATTTATCCTCTTGGAAAATTGGGTACCTGAATAAGTGTCTTTTGCTGCTGCACTCTTATTGGTTCCCCAGGTGGCAGAGTCGGCATTGCTGATCACCACTTGCTGAAGTTCCTTGATGAGCTTTCCTGGTCCATGTGAACATGCCCAGATCAACCACTGAGAGCACTAATGGACTGATCACAGAACTAGAATCTATAAGGGAGATTATTGGTGATATGAAAATGCACCCCCATGAGTTGAATTAGAGTAGAGGCCTTGAGTAGAAACCCATCCATGCTATAGGCTTAATTATTGTAACCAGGAACCTTGCCAACATTTGGAAGTGTGCCTTAAAGTAATACTAAACTCATGTATGCAAGTGTCACTTAGAAAGAGCTGCCAATCTGGAGGAATGAATGTGTTGATGATTAGGCTGTTGAGGACCACACTGATATGGAAAAGGGCTTGCATTGATCTTAAGGAATCCATGTCCTAGTTGATGCAGGACTGGGCTTTTAATAATAATAATGTGAAGAGGGTCTGTTGGATCTCTGTTTCTGTGCGCAATGTCTCAAATTGTACTTGATGGAGGGGAGTTCTTTCTGAAATAGGAGGCTTAGATTGGAAGGATGAAGCTGGTGTAGGACCTTCCAGATAGCATCTGGGGTGTTTGTGAATAGAATGTAGCCATCAACAGGGATAGTGGCCAAAATGACTTCAAATTTAACATTCATACCCCCGTAGCATAACCATAGCATAAGGTTTTTTTGGACACCTTGTTGGAAATTTTGCTTCCAGATGGAGGGTGTCTGCTTCATCAGCCAGAATGCAGGATATTCACTAGGATTTCTTGTGTCTTTGTGTAAGCCTTGTGCAAAAACTTGTTGATCTATGTGAATTTTGTCTTGATGAAGATGAGACTGTAGATGAAGCTTTCAGAGCCCTGTGGCCATGCATCATGTTATCTCTACAGTAGCTTCTGCCCTGCAGCACTGTTGATCATAGGCCATTAATCAGACTCTGAGAAAAGTCATATCTTTCAGCCATTGCTTGTGCTCTTTTTTTCTTTTTTTTTAATAAAAAGGCTTGCCACTGCAGAACCCAACATGTTGCTTATCTCATTATTGAAGTTTGGGGATTGAGAGGTAAGACCCTGTTCCTTTTGATTTTAAATTAGGAGCCTGCCTAGCTGTCCCAGGGGAAGGGTCTGTTCCTTGTGCTAGATGCCCTTCTGACCTCACAGACCGAATAATGTGTGACAGAAAACCTTTTTTCTTAGAATGGCATTCAGGGATTTCAGAGCATTGCTTTAGGAAGTGGTGACTTCATAGTGAAAGATTTATATGGATCAGTTTAAGATTTATATGAATCACCATCAGTGGACAGCCATGAGTTCATAACGTAGCAGATATTCTTAGAGAAAAATGGAGTATAAAAGTGTTTCTGTGTGTATCACAGAGTTGGGGAACCACAATGCTCATGGGGGATTCCCTTCCCCCCATCACTGCCCACTGCAGCTCCTGGCCACTCTCCAACATCGACACAGCCAAGCCTGCTGCAGCTTTCTTACCCCACCCCCCATCCCTGGCTCCCACCTTCTGCCACTGTGCATGCTGAGACTTCCTTCCCCACACACCTTCACCGCTGCTGCTGGGCCCAGTGTGGCTCCCAGCCTCTGCTGTCATGCTCACCATTGCTCTCAGCCCCCCCCACACACTGTTGCCACTGTCGGCTCCTGCCCTCTGCCACTGAGCCCACTGCAGCCCCCCACCACTGCCATGGCTCCCGCCCTCTGCTGCTGGGCCTGCTACGCTTCTCTCATCCCCACACTGTTGTTGCTGCTGAGTCCAGTGTGGCTCCTGTCCTCTGCTCCTGTGTCCGCCATGGTTACTGGCCACCTCCCACTCTTGCTGCTGCCAGTGACAAGCCCAGTGTTGCTCCTGACCTCCCCCCAGTTGTCATCACCCTTGCTCCTGACATTTTGCACCATTTGAAACTTCTGAACTTTTTTCAAGGGCGGCTTTACCTACAGTGTAGTAATCCAGTCTGGATGTGCTCATTGCATGGAACTGTATCTAAATTATGCCTCATGAGGAAAGTCCATGGCTGGTGTACCAGCCGAAACTGGGCAAAGATGCTATGCCTTACAGAGGGGATATACACCTTCCTCTGTAATTTATTTTCATCTAGAGATATTTTCAAGTTTTGAACCTGCTACTTGAGATAATGGTCATAAGCCGCACCAGTTTTATTATGAGCAAGCAGCACTTCACTCTTGTCTGGGTTGAGCTGCAGTTTAGTTGTCCTCATATTACCTTTAGGCAATGATCCAGAATACCACCTGCCTTGCATAACTGAGATGCAAAGGAGAAACTAGGCTGAGTATCATTGGAATATGGATGGGATCATATTTCAGATCCATGATTTGAAACTCTTGCTGCTTCTTTTTTCTTTTATGGAAAACTACTGTTAAAACATATCTGTTCCCAAACAGGTTTACTTTAGGGTGTGTCTCCTCTCCATGACAGGGACGAGGAAATGTTATTTGTGATCTGAGCATTGTTGGAGCTATTTACCTTGTCTGGCTTAGAGCTGTAGGCTACTTAGTATAGTATAGATTTCTCAAGATAACAGCAGTATGAAAACAGTGCACAGATCTGTCAGGAGCTGTGTGCAGTTGCTAAATGTAACCTACACGTCCAATGGTGCTATAAGTGTGAGTACCTGATGCTGGAGCCGAAGGGGCTGGCCATTGCCCCTTACCCAGCTTGTTAGCTTGCAGAGGCATCTGGCTGCTGCTTGTTTGAAACAGAAGAGTTAGATGGTGTATAGAAATATTGATTTCTAAATGTCTCCTGCATTCTCCTGTGATATCTTTCTGATAACAGGCTATGCCTTGTTTCCTGTTACAAGCCAAATGGTGGGCCCCATGGCCTCAATTGCATGCCATAAACCACACATTCTTCACACTTCCATGCTGGAAGCTAGGCCAGCGTAGCCGATGGGGAGACTGGGGTTTGGGGTCACCTGACTGCAGAGGGAGTCTCCAGACATCCAGCCTATCCCCACTTGCACCCATGACAACCAAGAATTGCCCACCCCACTGCCCACTCGCAGCTGGCTGCCAGGCCACAGCTGATTGTGACTGGAATGGTCCTATAACTGGTCATTCCCAATGGGAGAGAGTTCTGTTCTCTCGGTTCTCTCTGCTGCTCTTGTGTTCTTGTTCCTGTTCGTGAGCTCTCTGCTCCCTGCTTGTTGGTTTATTGCACCTGGACATGTGGTCTCTGGGAGAACAAAGACCTGCTTGATAACTGGAGCACATGGTGTGCAAAAATGGGCTTTTCCTTCAAGATCCTCTGGAACCCTGGACTGTAGATGTTCCTGATATGGTAACTATGTACCTTACTGTGTAGTTAAGGCAAACTGCCTTAGGCTTGTTTTGAAATCTTTTGTAGTCTATTTGCAAGACTCTGACTTGAATAAAAACTTATTCTTGTTTTTAAATGGTCTCTGATGTGTAACTGAGTTCCAAGGCTAAACTTCTGTGCCTTCTGCTCACCCTATGAGCTACCTTTGTAAGAATTAACCGCGCATCTCTAGATAGAGGTGCTAATGTGTAAAACCCAGATGCCAGCTAAGAGTCTGAACCTTCCTCTTAGGCTGGACGGGGACTCTAGTGAAAAGAGGTTCTGGTGGCTTATTGTTCTGAATCCAGAGAGGGTAGCCTACCTCTGTGGGTTGCTGTTTAATGTATTGAAAAAGTATAGGGTCCCCTCTCATTCCTGGACAGGCTTGAGGGGCGAAACCTATACATATGGTTTGAAGGAATGGACTCTGCAGCCCCCCTTTTTTTTCTTGGTTCCAGGAGGCTGGAAACCCTGTGGCCATCCCAAGTCTCTGCTTGGCAAGAAATTTTCCCTTGCTTCTGGGAGTACCAAAAACAAACTGGGTAGTAACCAGTGCCACCGCCAAATCTGAGAGTATCTTCTGCTGGACAGATTTGCACATCCAGCATCCTGTGCTGCCCTTTAAGGCTCCACCTAGTTGCAACATCTCCTGCTTCGCTCTTCCAAGCGATCACTTGCACTTTGAACTGGCGTACTTAGCTGCTGCCCCTCCCCTTCACCACACTTAAGACAGCAAGACTGAACGTGTGTGGTCTGTTTACAGAGATCAGGCTTCAAGCATTCAAAATGTAAGTAATTTTAATAGCCAAAAATAGAGTTATTTTTGTTCCAGCATCAGGCTGAGCAAGACTATAAAGAAAATGTGAAAACCAGCATTCCTCTCTCCCTACCCTTGTTACTTATACTAAACAGTGTTTAAGTATGGTAGACTATTAATTCTTGAAGTTTCAGGTTTTAAAAGTTGATCATTACCTCAGTTCTCAGAGTTGGACTTATTTTATTTATTTAAACCATTTCTGTGCTGCCTTTCCACCCAATACAGGGTCCCCAAGGCAGCAAACATATCAAACATTAAAACAGCATTTAAAATACAAATATGTATAAAAATATTTAAAACAATAAACATTCAAGCACATAAAAATACACAAACAGGGAGAAGGGCTAATAATAGTGAGGGAATACCAAACAACAACAAAAAAAACTTCTTCACTTGATGGCAGAAGACAGTGATAGAGGGAGACAGACAAAACTCCTTGGGGAATGGTTTTCCAGAATTTTGGTTCTGTGACCAAGAAAGCCCTTCCTCATGTGATAACCTGTCTAGCCTCTGATGGCAGAGGAAGTCAAAGCAGGTCCTCTGAAGATGACAGAGAAATGACTGGACACATTCACCTAGGGGCTCCATCTTGTCCACACGGTAGGGACAATAGGGAGAAGTCTACTAAAGGATCGCCTACTCCCATGGGAGCCTACCTAACATAGGTTCCCATGGTAGTAGGTGATCCTTTAGTAGACTTTGCCCTATTGTCCCTACTGTATGGACAAGATGGAGCCCCTAGGTGAATGTGTAGTCCTTTGTGGTTTATGTCTGTCCAAGGAGAAGAACAAGATGGAAGCGAGCCTCTTCCCCTTGTCCTGGGAATTTATAATCTTTCTATAGAGAGTCTCTCCCTCTCTTGAGTTATTCTCACTCTTTCTGATCGTGAGCAAAAAAACCTATCTAGCTATTTGACTTTCACATCTATATTCCCTGGTGGGATAGTCTAGCAAGGTGTGAGATGGTAACCCTTTTTGTTCTATTTCAGTCAGAGCTGAATCATAGAATTACACAGTTGGAAGGGGCCCTATTCATACCTCCTGTTTTGATTGACTTCTGTTGGTTAGTCACTTTTCTAGTGTTCAAGACTCAGTTTTGCTAGGAAATGAGATAGCTGTGTGTGCTTGTTATGGCAATTAATGCGATGTCATAAATCTCAATTTCTTACTGGCACATTTTATATCCATTTAGGGACATTAAATGTGCTGAAATGCATACCTGTAGCCCTTCATTTCTCTTCTGTAGTTTATTAATGGATCCTGCTAGGATTTGTAGATAGTGCATCTTCAGTGCACAGCACGCTCTCTTTCCATTACTTCTGAAAGGAAAGAAGTGTGTGGAATTTGATCCTTCCACATTGCAAGCTTGCAGTGGACTTTAGTCAGGATGATCTAGGAAATCATGCTGTCTTCAGGAATTATGAGAATGCTCCAGCTTGATTTTGTGTTGTCTTCATCCCACTCATACTGAAACATTTTGCACCATTATGCATTGAAGACTTGCTCATCATTCAGCACTGCCTGTTGCGGTGAGAAGAGTTGCTGGCAAAAGAAGCTGATGAAAGAGGGACTCTGGTAAGTGTCATCATTTTACTGCCTCTTTCAGCCTCCTACCCATGCTTCTAGCTCAGTAGAGCTGCCGTGGGGTAGTGCTGCAGCCTCTGCTGTCCCTTTATTCAGACAAGGACGCACCTTGCTTTGAGGAGAAGTTGCAGTGGCAGCTGCCTTGCCCCCCTCAAAGGTGTCAGCACCTGAAGTATGTGTGTGAATTTGCTTCTGCTCTTTGGCTCTTTGGCCTTGTATGCATCATCGGGAGGGATGTATTTGGCTCAAGAGATGAGCGTGGCAAGAAAAGTATGTCCTCTGGACTTCTTTTCCCAGCAGCTCTTCTCACCGCAGCAGGGCCAAGGGGCAGACGGGAGAGAGGTATTTATCTCTTTTATTTTGATCACTAAACAGAGAACTCACATTGTCCAAGTTTCATACCCCCAGTCTAAACTGAGGAGGGGCAGTCCCATTCAAAGGATTACTGCTTTTATGGAGATCAAATTGGGCTCTTTCCCTCACCCAACCCGTTCCCTGCTTACTTGCTGCTCCCCTTGGTTGTTCAAAGGCAACCCTGGAATTCCGACAGTGCAGGAAGCCCAGTAATGCCTTTCCAGGGTTGTCTCCTCCAAGCCAGTTCCCCACCCGCTGTGATATGTTTCTGAGGGGAGAGTCCTGCTGGGGAGGAATGGAAGCTTCTGATTGCTGGAGGGAGACAGTGGGGAATTAGGCTTGGACAATGGGTGTCTTCTCTCCCACCTTTTCCCTTTCTAGGCCCCAGGATGAAAGAAAGTAGGTGGCAGACTAGTCAGCAACTGAAGGCTTCTTTCTGAACTGCTCTTCTATCAGGATTTATTTATTATTTGTTTTTTTAAATTTAAAACATTTTAACGTCACCTTTCCACCCAGTTGGGGGTCTGCCAGGTGGCAAGCATTAAAAAAAAAATTAAGCAATTAACATACATATTTAAAACTGTGACGTAATTCAATTAAAATCCATGAACAAACAACACTGAAACGAGGGCCAGTAGGTTCCATCAGGGGTGGTCCTAGTCATGGGGTAGCTGCCCCTGGTTCACGCACTGGACCCCCTCTCCTTCACACTCCTGCCATCTTTCCGGAACAGGTGAGGAAGTTCACAGCAGCAATGGTGCCAGCTGTGTGCTGCCTGACAGTATGGGTGGTGGCAGTGAGTTGGGCCCTGCCTACAGCTGATTCAATCAGTCATGCACTGCCCTCCACAGCTAGTGATTCTGCCAAGCTCGTTCCCACTGCTTACTGACTGAATGTCAAGACATCCCAGTGGTGGCAATAAGCTAGTTGCGGGGAGTTGTGGGGCCTGTGCCAAGCACCTCTGATTCTGGTGCCCCATCCTTGAGCTTTGCCTGGGATCCCAGAATCACGCCCCCCACCAGGGTTCCATGACATAATGAGAACAACACTTTGGAACAACCCTGTGTGCTTTGGTGGGGCTATGGTGTTTGTTTGTTTATTATACACACAGTCCATTTTCCTGAATTCCTTGGGAGTCTCCAGAGTTGCCCTCTCCCAAGTCCTATTTTGGTGTTTCCCAGTCACATATCACACTATTCATAGAGAGTGTAAATTATAGAACTTTAGTTAAATTGCCACTTGTACCAGTTTTCTACAGCATCCCCAAGGGGAATCAGTGTATGCCTGTCCTTTTTAGACTGAGGGTTCAACTGGGTAAAATGTATAAATCCATAATGTCTGTAATTTTATTTAAGAGGTGCTGTGGATCTCAGAGCTTATCTCTTTCCCTTCTTGGTACCATATTCCTCATTAAAGTTGAAACTCCCTCACCCAGCTTCAGAAGGTGGGAGGTGTTGATTTTGACCTGGGAAATGATGTGGAGCAAAGATGAACTAACTCTCTCTTCCCTAACTCATGGCTTTGATCCAGTTTTGTTGAATCTCCCCCAACACTTCTTTTAATTAAAATTAGACATTGGGAGATATCTCATTTACCTGCCTTTTTGAATTATTTGCATCTTAAAGTGCTTTATTTCCATTTTTCATGGGAGTAGAGCAGGGGTCCCCCGTGTGGTTCCCATGATGCCCGCCAGCACCTTTTCTGACACCCACCGAGTGTATTTAGGAAGTGGGAGGGGCCTGGTAGAGCATCTGCCCTGCACGGCTTTTGATTAACTATTGGAGATTTGATTGGCTGTGCAAATTTTTAAAATGTTGCTTTGCTACCGCAGCACAAGGATCTACATTGTGTTACTGAAGTTGAGCTGTGGCAATCATTTTGTGGGCTGGCTCTGCCTCCTGCAGCACCATTTTTGTGGCAGCCATTTTGTAGCTGTGCCTACCATGCCTAGTCAGAATTTCGAATGTGCCTGTAGGCTGAAAAAGGATGGAGACCGCTGTAATAGAGAAATGGGTATCCTACCATCTGCAGGGACACAATGAGGAAGAGAATGGCTAAATTTTCTCTCTATAAGTCTGCTTTTGTACGTACGCCTTTGCCCACAAATTGTTTTGAATGTGATATGAGTTGGAGATATGTAGAGTCCAAGATATAAGCCTTTCCTATAGTACTTTAATTTAGGGAAATATGAGTAGAACTTATCAGGGTTGAAGGCATTTTGGTAGTTCAAGTTTAATTAGATTGACAGCCAAAATAGTAAAGATTCGGGAGCTGGAACAGGATTTTAGACATTTGCACAGCATTGTTAAAAATAGCATATGCACTCGAACAGTCTTTTACGGTTAGTTCATAATTCTGTCCAGGGATCTAAAAACAGATGCTTCATTTTAACTAGTCAGATTGCTTCACTATGATGTCAAGGGAGCAAAGCAGCATCTCCTTGGGGCATGGATTGTGGCTTTCGTTTCAGCTTCAGACTGGAGCTTTAATTTGACTGACTGGGGTGGTAGCTTAATGCCGTGTTAATGATAATTTCAGTGCCTTGGGATCAACAGAGTCAGAGGAGTTGTCCTTGTTAGAAAGGCATCTTATGCCTGAGGCTGCCTTATCAAGTTCTAGCTATAAACTCTGGCACCTGGTTCAGGGATTATAATGGACACATCTGACTTGCATGTTGAATGTTCCAATTATGTTGCTGTAATATTTCCAGTGCATTTGCTCTAAATCAAAATGATGGGATTGTGTGTCTGTAGTCATACTGATATTTTAAGTGTGCATGCTTAAATCCTCAAGTGTACACAGCTCAGTCGATATGGAAAAATTACCTTCCCCCATGTCCTTTGATTTAGCGTTGATTGGATTTCCTATATAAGTTTGAAATTCTTAGTTCATACGTCTTTAAGTAGTTTTGTTAATTTTATATATTCCTAAATCTGAATTATGAAATACAAGTGGAGACCTGCAAGAAACTTGTGGGATGGTCATCCCATTCCTTACACCTTTTCTTCCTCCCTTCTACCCCTAACTGTCTCACACTCTTTATTGGGGTGGAGCCTTGGGACAGTGAGGCTTGGGGAACCAAGCAGCCTCAGTAAGGTATAATGCCACAGACTCAACTCTCCAAAGCAGCCATTATATCTAGGGGAACTGGTCTCTGTTGCCTGGACAACAGTTGTAGTTCTGGGTGATCTCCAGCCATCACCCAGAGGCTGGCAATGGTAGTTCTCATGGAGGAAACGGCTGGTTTGGAGGGTGGAGTCTATGGTATTATACTGGTCTGAAGTTCCTCCCCTCCTCAAACCCTACCCTCAAATGTCCAGGAATTTCCCAACCTGGAGTTGGCAACCCTATTTCCTTCCCCCCCAACAGCCAACCTACCTTTATCTGCCTTCAGCTTTTTGTCTCCACCCCCCTCCCCCCCAGCCTCTACCAAGGAAAATACAGTCTTTCTCCACAGAGAAAGCAGCTTACATTATTCTTGCCTCCTTTTTAATCTGCACAACAACCTTGTGAGGTTGGTTAGGCTGAAAGTATGTGACTGGTCCAAAATCACCCAGTCAGCTTCCACCGCAAGATGGGGATCTGAACCTGGGTCTTGCAGACCCTACTCTAAAGCTCTAACTGCTGCACCGCACTGGCTTTCATAGGGTGGCTGCTGAACAGCAGCAAGCAGCCAGACCAAGTTGAGTCATGCAAATCAGGTGGTATCAAGTCACCCAGAGGGTGCTGCCTAGGGATGCCAGCCTCCAGGTGGGATCTGGGGATCCCCTGGAATTACTGCTCAGCTCCAGACTGCTGAGATAACTTCCCCTGGAGAAGGGTGGACTCTAGGGCATTATACCCCACTGAGGTCCCTGTCCTCCCCAGGCTCCACCCCCAAATCTCCAGGAGTTTCTCAACCTGGAGCTGGCAACCCTACCACCCCCCATCCCCTGCCAGTGCCCAGGGGGGACCTGGCAACCCTAGACTGCTGCCAGGCCTAGGGTTGGCAACCTCCAAGTGGGGCCTGGAGAGTGAACTCTATTTTTTTAAAAGTTTATTTATCATTTTCCCATAACAAAAAATAAAAATATATGCATTATATATACAGAATACTTTTGGAGTTTACATTTACACACTTTGTTCAATCCATATGTTCATTTTCTGCCATCTTTTTCAAAACACATTCTCGTCTTTCCCTGACAATATCATGTTTACTTTATCCACTTCCTTAATTTCCATAATTTCCATAATTATTTCTTCTCTACTTGGTATTTTATCTGATTTCCAAGAGAGTGAACTCTAGACAGCCGAGATCTGTCTCCCTGGAGAAAATGGCTGCTTTGGAGGGTGGACTCTGTGGCATGATACCCAGCCAAGGCCCCTCCCTTCCCCAGATCCTGCCCTCCAGAGAGTCTACCACGAAACCTCTAGGAATTCCCCAGACTGGCACTGGCAACCATTGTCAGGCCTCGCCCCAAGGTTCCCTCCCTCCCTCAAAGGCCAAAAGAGGCCAGGAAAGGGCCCTTTCCCCTACCCTTTTACTGACAGAGCCAGTTAGAAGCTCCCCCCAACACACACCAACATTCTAATCTCTCACCATCGATGCCTGAACTTAGGTCCCTGCAGAGGCCATTTCAAAAGGTTTTGGGGGGAATTCAGCTGTTCCTGAAGGGATTTTTTTTACTTTTTGGATTTTTCTGCAAACCCAGTAAGTTTCCTGACTATGTAGGAAAAGCTGTTGGGGGAGAGTGAGCTCTCTGTTGGCAGAAATAAGTGTCCGCACAAAAAAACCCTCTGGAAAATAGTATAAGAACAAGGGGTGGACCCGCGATACTCGCGGGGGGGGGAGGGAGGGAGGCAGAGGAGGAAGCAGCAGGAGGAGGTAAGCCCCCCTCCATCCTGCCGGTTCCCCCGTGTCCTCCACCCCCCCTTTCCAAAGCGAGGCCGCCAAGAGGCGAGCGAGGCGCCTTGGCTTCTCTGCAAGGAAACAGCAGGGGGGGGGGGAGGAGAAGGAGGGAGAGGAGAAGAGGCCAAATCAAAGAGCCAGCCAGCCTATTCAAGCCGGAGGTGGATCCACCAGCGCGGCTGACGACCAGGGGAAAAGCAAACGCTCCCTGCCTTCCTGTGGCAGTGAATCCCATGTGTCAATCACTCTTTGGGTGAAAAAGGACTTCCTTTTATCCGTTCTAACCCGACCGCTCAGCAATTTCATTGTCCCCCACCCCCCACCCTTCAAGGTGCCTGCGGATTTCAGGCGGCCTGGCAAAGCGCGGGTCCTGCTCGGCTCCTCCAAGGGAGGGAAGGGAAGGGGAGGGAGGCGAAGCAATTGCCGCTGCACAGCCAGGCCTGAGCAAGCACTTTCTGGGCTTTGCAATTCGAGGCCTGCTGGCGGCCGTCCTGCCTTGGCTTGCTTACTTACTTGCAGAGCGGCGCCGGAGCCAGTAGGTGGCCCCCGGCGCCGGCGGGAGAGTCCAGGCGCCCATTCTTAAAAAGCCCGGCCCACAACTGGGACGGGGGGGAGCGAAATATTTCCCGGGGGAAGATAGAGACCGGCTAGAGAGACCCCCCCA
>NW_015172587.1:148170-202635 GCF_001447785.1 Gekko japonicus
GTGATCCACCGCACGCTCAGCTGATCCTGCCGCTCAAGACCAGCCTCGGCAGCGACTGAGACCCAGGCAGAGCCAGCAAAGGCAAGGAGCTCTCACAGCCGTCGGCTCAATGGCCAGTCGCTTGCTCTCTCAAATCCTTGTCGTGCCATCAAGTCGCTTCCCCCCCCTTCTCCTTATTTTTTTTTAAAAGGCAGTTCTCTCCGGCCCTCGCCACTCTGCCCCCCTCCCTGCTTGCCGCTAGCCACTCCCCTCGCAGGCGGCGGCGGCGGCCTTCGCAGAGCGTTCCGTGCGTATGCGCACGGAATGCTCTGGCACTTTCAGGGGGATTTAAACACCCCCCGAAAAATTTTTTTACCATTTAGGATTTTTGTGCACACGTGGGGACTGCCCCACGTGTGCACAAACCTCTCCCTGCCCCCCAAGTGGCCCCGGAGCGCGGATTTAGATATCCGCACAGACGGGGCCACTTGGCTATTAGATATATAGATGTTCAGCAGAGCTATCACATTGTTTCATTTATTAATCCATTTTCTCCTATCCTAACTTTCTCTTCAGGCCATCTGGACCTTATAAAAAGAAAACATTGCCAACTTGAAAACACTGTCAACTTGAAATTAAATCTGTTTAAAGGAAAAGGCAGGAAGTACTTCTGCGTTATTTTGGTCACTTGAGGGTGCTCCTTGAGTATTGGTTTAAATTGCATACATGCCACCTTATTTTCTCCCTAATCCCTTTTAAACTGAGAAGAGATTTGGGTTTATTTTGGACTAGCAGTATGAACTTGTAAATTGCCCTTGTTTCAAGTAGAATTGGTTGTTTTGCTGAACGTAAAAGCTAGTTTATGTGGCTGCAGCAGATGATCCGTAGTGTCTTTGCCCTTCAGATAAGTTATGTTATAAGTGTGTTTAAAAATTGTGCTTTGAATACTGTGGTGGTTAGATATTTGACAATAGGGAAAGAAATAAAGAGGAGGACAAAAAACTTAGCCCCAAAAAATGAATTAAGAATCTGGAAAGTTAAACAAAAACAAATTAGAGGCCCCAATGTTAAAATCAGTAAATACACAACATAAATATTACAAATTATAAAAAATACATGTATTTATTACAAATTAGTTTAAAACAATTCTAGGCCCAAATATAGCCTCAGTTAAAATTACAAATCATACAGTGTGCACAATAGAGAACTTATGCAACCCTAAAACACATGTGCTTCAGCCTACCGGCCTTTTTCAGTAGTCAAGCATAAATGTTACACATAGGCTCAGCTATTGCAATACTAATATTAATCCATATAAGACCATGTGAAAATTGTGTTTTGATAAATATCAGTGACACAAGACAAAGATGTGGTATTGTCTTGTGCCCAGGTCAGGTGCATATAACCAAAACGGTATTTCAGTTGTGTACCTTCCTATTTTGGTCCAGAAATTTCATTTCCAAAAGCAAATATGGATCCAGTGTAACAATTAGTATGTCTTTAGTATGTCTTTAAAGGGAAATTTTTCATTGCATTGGTAGTTGGATATTGAGGGTTTACATAATTACAGCCCTGAGGAAAGACTTTCCTCTCCCTGCCTGCCTGAGCTGCTCCAGGCAGGCCAGTTGAGGCTTCCCTGACCCCTGACCACTCTCAGTACTTTGCCTGGATCTGCTCTGGATGGGCCAGCTGAGTCTTCTCACCCCCCTGCTGCTCTTAGCGGCTCACCCAGAACTGCTCCAGGTGGCCCACCAAGGCTTCCCCCCCCCCTTGCTGCTCTTGGTGGCTTGCCCAGAGCTGTTCCAGGCAGGCCACCAAGACCTTCCCTGCTGCTTTTGGCAACTCACCTGGTGGGGCCTCAGGCAAGCTGGGCCCAGCACTGGCTTCTGGGCTTGGCCACTGCCGCCACCATGGGTGGGACTACGAGAGGTAAGTGAGTTGTCTGCGCATGCACAGACAGTGCTATTTTTGTTTGGGGGAGAATTTAAACCCCCAGTGTTTTTCTTAACATCAGGTTTTTCTACAGACCTAGGGGGTCCCCCAGGTTTGCAGAAACATCTGTTTAGTGCTTATATGGCCCCAATTTGTGGATATAAGTATCTGCATAGGGGTACACTTAGGAATGAGATATATAGATTCCAGGTTTTGATAATCTTGGGACCGCGGTCTCCCTCATTCACTTCTTCTCTGGATGAATGGTGCAGGAAACTTCCTCTGAATTTATCTGTGGATAAAATCCTGAGTGGGAAATGGTATCTCAGTAGTGATGATCAAGAAGAAATTGTGCTATCTTCTCCATGGACCAAACACATTGCATATTTGCTCTTGATACAGAAGAAGGCATGTGAAAGTCCTCACACAGATTTATACAGTCCTACTATATTCTTTTAAAAGGTACAAAGAGGAGACACAGCACCCCAAAAAGTACCAGTTTGCTTTTCCGAGACCATAAACTTTTTCACACACTCTCCCTCCCCAGAATGTTCTTCATCCCAGACACTTTTTCTCGCATGAGAACAGGGATGATGGGGAACAGCAGCACGAACTACATTGATGCCTGATTGCGTGACTGACAGTCACAGATCTTTCGTATGTTGCCACTATAAGGCAAATAACAGCTCTGCGTGACCTGCTGAGGTCAGAAAATGGCTCAGGGAGGAAGGGTTATATCCTTTTCCTTCCATTCTGTTCCTCTTCCTGAATGGGAGGGTAACTGCCATGTACTCTCTTTAAAAAAATAGGCTAAGCAGTGGTGCATTCCAGGCAGGCTCATCTTAAATTGGCAGTGTTGGTGCTGGAGACAAAGGGAAGATTTTAGCAAGATTGTAGAACTTTTGCAGTTTAGTTTCATAATATAATCTTCCCATGCCCCCCCCCATCATATAGGTGTTTCTGAAATGGTTCTAATTAGGCTTTTATGTAGTCAGGGCCCCAGCTGGGTGTGGAGAGAGTATTAATATGTAGTATTTACTACCGGATTGACAGCCTGCAATATAAACATTAGTCCAAACATGATCTTATACCCAAACCCCGCCCGTGCAAGGAGCCAGCAGTCTTCCTGCCACGCGCCATAAATCGTTTACGGTTTGGTCGTGCTGCATTTGAGAAAACAGCTGCACCCTGGGATTAGCAGTTTGTAGAGGGCCTCTGCTGAGCTAAATTAGGGCCTACTGCCCTGGTTGTGAATGCTGGCAATGAAGAGAGTAGAATAGCAGAAGTGTTTCTTTGCACTGAATGACTATTAGTTTAGGGAATGAGGGTAGGGATTTGCATAGTGTAGGGCAGTGAGTAATGGTGTTTTAGGCTGTTGAAGTAGCTATGTGCTGACATGCTTTTCTTGCCCATGGACTGAGCAGGAATGCCTGATCGATAGCTGCTCTCTGTTGTGGAGAAATTAGCCACTATCTGTAGCCAACGTGTCATCAAGTTGTTTGTACAGCAAAGCAAATGTGACGTTCAGTATTGCTTGTTAAGGAGTAAGATGGGTTGACAAGGTGGGTATACTGGGGATTACTCTATGCTTCTACAGAATGAATGGATTTTTACTGTTTCCATGTACTGTAAATGAGATTGTATCCCAAAGGTGTGATTATTAGACGCTGGGTCAAAGTGAGAACTGTTCCCTCTTGTGCAATATAATACCTTATCTCTTATGCTGAGTGACTGACTCACAATAGAGGAAGTTTGTCCAGGTGAACATATAATTTTGTGCACCATTCAGCTCAGTGAACATTTTTCCTGACAACTAAATGCGAGAGCAGGTTTGCCTTATATACTGTACCTCATACTGAGCTGATCTTGATGTAAGCGCTTTACATCAGGGGCAGGGCTCAAATGATTGATCCCTTGGCAAGTAGCAACTTTTTGGTATATCTCAGATGATATTCTTCCCTGTATATATATTCTTATTTAATCTCTCTCAAAATGTTTTTCAGGAGAATTCTCGGCTCATTCTTAGTTGAAAACTGAGCACAAATATGCCCCAGATTGCACTGCAGTCTTCAGGGCAAAAGCCTGCCGTTTGGCACTCAAGCAGTCTGCTTTAACTGAGGGCTAGCCATTGCACATGACCTACAACAGTAGCCATCACTATGAGGATGTCAAGCCATCTGAAATTCTTTCTGTTTGAGAGGTAAAGCAGTAAGGGTGTGTCGCTTTAGTTTCATCACTGAAGAAGGATGCGGAGTCTTGAGTGGAGAGTGTGGCGGGCAGGTCTACATAGTGTATGAGAGGCAGAAAAAAGGCATTAAGGTAGGTGTGGCACCTGTCAGATATTGTCAGATATTCTGTGGAGCCAAGTGTCCATTTGTCGGTATTAGCTTATCTTTTAAATTTCATTATGGTGTTAGGAGGAGTGCGGGCTGTTTGCCCCTTGACCCTGCAACAATTAGGGCAAACCTAGACACACGTAGAAGAGCTGCTCCTGCTTGTCGCCTGCTGTAACTGTTGGCACCTTCTAACAGGAATGCAAGTGGTCCTCAGTGCAAAAGGTCACTGCCTATGATTGCCCATTTTGTTTATTTTATTAATTTATGATTCTTTGATTGCATCGCTGCAGGAATTGGTGATATCCCTTCCATGTTGTTGCTTTATTTCTAATTTTTTAAAGACAATTTTTTAATTGTAGACTAACTGCGGTGCTCCAAGATAAAAATCAAAGAAATAAACAAATCTGTGAATTGTTCACATTCATAGAAACTTACTGATCGTATTAGAAATTGTTGTAGCATTTTAAAAAAAAATTATTTTCATTGTTTCGTAGTAACCAGAAGCTGTTATTTTTGTGAATGTGTTGATTATTAAATTATCTTTCTGTTGTTCAAATAGTTAATACTCTGAAAATACTTGACTATTATATATTGCTTAACCATTATTTGATTGGTCAATTGACCAATAGTGCAGTCATATGCAAAGTAACCCTTGCATAAGATTGCACTGCAAATCTCTTTAACCAGTCAAATGCTTACACTTTTGTAGAATTTGTATGGTCATGTGCTAGTGGTGTTGAAGGAGGTAGGTGGCAGACAAGAAGGTGAATGTAGTATTGAACTAAGAAGTCATCCTTACCCTGATACAATCACCTGAACCACAGTATTAACTTTATGATGTATTATTAATCCAGCCATTCACAGATGGATTCCTCAGGCTGCCCTTTTTTAGGGTTTTGGTCTATAAACTGCTAAGCATGGGGGAAGCCTTATTTAAAGTTTTGTGATTTGTCTCCCTGCACTATTGGTATGTCTCTTCTGTTAGCTCAGCTGCGGTAATGAGCATGCTGCTTGCTACAGTTGCTTCCTTTGAACAACAGACAGGACATTGACAAAGGACCAAGCAAGAGCAATAGATCATACTAGGAAAAAGGCCCATTGTGGAAATAAATACAACGGCCTCTAGAAAGAGGCTCTGGGCGGGTGCCCCGGCCTTGGACACTCAGTGTCAATTTGCTGTGGTGACCTCAGCAGGGTATAATGACACTGAATCCACCATTTTCTCCAGAGGAACTGATCTCTGCTACCTAAAGAACAGTTGTGATTTTGAGTGATCTCCAGCCCTCACCTGGAGATTGGCAACGATGGTTCCATAGAAGGGAATAGTTGGTTTGTAGGGTGGAGTCTATGGCTTTGTACCTGTCCGAGGTCCCACGCCTCCTGAAACCTCACCCTCTCCAGGCTCCATCCCTCACATCTCCAGGAATTTCCCACCTGGAGTTGGCAACCCTATCTCCTTCCCAGCCAATCATCAACCTACCTTTATTTCCCCCTCACTCTTCAGCTTTCCACCCCCCACGCACCTGCAGCCTCTCCCGTGCTCTGAAGCCCTGACTGCTACGTCACATTGGCTGTCATACGGGGGCCACCTCAGCAGCATATAAGGATACAGAGCCGACCATTTTCTCCAGGGGAACTGATGTCTGCCATCTGGAAAACAGTTGTAATTCTGAGTGATCTCCAGCCCTCACCTGAAGGTTGAACACATTTTACCTCAGAACAGCAAAACTGTTTAGAATGTTAGAGGCAAAAGCCAATCAAGTCGCATATGCAAACGACCTCTGTGTTCCGAGGCAAAGGCCAATGAGGCTGCATATGCAAATAACCTCTGTGTTCTGACTGGTTATGGGGGGGAGAGGATTAGCAAAATGTTTAGAATGTTGGAGGTAGGACTCAGGCAAAGCAGCCAGTGGATAGGGAGACCCTCTGAATGACAGATCAGAGAGCGAACTGATTTTAGAGCGTGTGGAGTGTTCTAGAGAAGTGCCACTACCAATGTTCCCTCTAAGCTGTGGAGTCCTGTGAGCAAGAATTCTTTTTTGTCAGCCACTGGCATTAAAGTTGTGAGCAAGCGATTTGGCTACTGCATCAATTCGTTTGCTCTGGAGCCATCCTTCCTGAGCTAGGACAAAAATGTGTGAGCTGGAGGCTAAAAAACTGAGCTAGCTCACACTAACTCAGCTTAGAGGGAACACTGGCCACTACCATTCGGCTTTTATTTATAAGGGAGATAGACTGCAACTGTTGAAATGTCATTTCTTCAGAGATTATTTTTGAAGGCATGTTATCATCCAGTGCCTAATAACAAAAACATTATGAATAAATGACCACATAAAACTGAGGGCAGTTACCTTGTGGTACAGCGGCCATTTGGCTTGGTTGTATTCTCTGAAGGCAAATAAATATTATGTTTTATCCCATTGCATCCTGCCATGCTTTTTTTGCTTTTGTGGCAAATCCCAGTTGGTCATTGTGTCTGAAACAAGTAACAATGGTTATGTTCAGATGTCAAACATAAACTGGAGTGAGCCTGTGATGGACATAAAGCAGGTATATTTTCAGGCTTGTGTGTTCCTTCCCCCCTATCCTTATCTGGTATGCTGAGACTAATGCCACGTTGTCATGATATCTGAATGCAGGCATCTTAACAAATTTAAGGTTTATTCGTTGCCCACTAACCAGGATTAAACCATGGTTAAGAATCCTGGTTACTGAGAGAGCAATAAACCTCTGTTTGGTTAGGCACTCACTTGTGGATATAATAACAAATTTGACTTATACTAACTTTAATCTTTGGTCTTGGTGGAGTATGTGCAAGGGGAGAAGGGCGTGAGCATCCAATTCCTGGAATTAACCAGGGTTGTTCCCCTCGCAAGCAGACTCGGCTTTGTCAGTGATGCCCGAGTGCAGCCAGTGCCTTGCCCGAGTGCAGCCGGTGCACATTGTGGCTGAGCTGGGGTCTGAAATCTGTGTCTGAACCAGTCCCAGGTCCAACCCTATTCACTGTGCCACTCGGCACAATGTTAGATTAAAAACTGTGTGAGCACCGTGTATACCTTTTCACACTGTGGCTCATGGATGAAAGCTATATTGCTCACACTGAAGAATTGGCTGAGTGCCATACTTTCTGCCAGGAAGGGAATTTCGCTTAGAATCTGATTGGTTAATAAGTTTGGGAGTGTAGAAATGCAACAGAGTTGGCACAGTTTCCCTATGCCACTACAGCTTGCTTCTGTAGCCCCAGTCCAGACCAAAACCACTGGATAACCAGGCACATGCAATTAAGCCAAGGTGGATGGGAGCCTTGCTTTAGGGTGGGGGGGGGGGGGGGGGAATACCAGTAGCTGAAGGGGCTCAACTGATCTGCACACTCAAGATGCAAACAAGTACCGCTGAGCCAAAGATTCATGTGTTTTGATTTTCGTTTTTAAAAGCCATTTTTGGCTTTTAAATGTTTACGAGTAATTTAAACTTTTTTGTTTAAAAAGAAGAGTATACGTATACATTTGTGTACAATATCAATCTTTTGCCTTAAAAACATATTGCAATAATGTTTTAAAATCATTGCAGAATTGATTAAGAACATAAGAGAAGCCAATGTTGGATCAAGCCAATGGCCCATCCAGTCCAACACTCTGTGTCACACAGTGGCCAAAAATACCAGGTGGCATCAGGAGGTCCAGCAGTGGGGCCAGGACATTAGAAGCCCTCCCACTGTTGACCCCCCCCAAGCACCAAGAAGACAGAGCATCACTTGCCCCAGAGCCCCTATCTATACCTTGTGGCTAATAGCCACTGATGGACCTCTGCTCCATATGCTTATCTAATTTCCTCTTGAAGCCATCCATGCTTTTAGCCGCCGCCACCTCCTGTGGCAGTGAATTCCATGTGTTAATCACTCTTTGGGTGAAGAAGTACTTCCTTTTATCCGTTCTAACCTGACAGCTCAGCAATTTCATTGAGTGCCCACGAGTTCTTGTATTGTGAGAAAGGGAGAAAAGTGCCTCTTTTCAGGGGCAGCAGGGGCTGTTATGATGTCATGAACTCCACCCAATAGTCAAATTGGTGATTTTATAGTAACTGTATATTCATTCCTCCCCCCTCGAAACGAGGAATTGAGTTTTCCCCAGTTCAGCATAAATTGTGCTGAATACATGGAGAACTGGAATGATAACAGCCTGAAGTGGGGGCACTAGAAAACATTTCTGTGGACTTTGGTCAATGATGGCACTGTTAAACTGCTCTTACAGAAGAAGAAGAAGGAGGAGGAGGAGGAGGAGGAGGAGGAGGAGGAGATTGGATTTATACCCCACCCTTCACTACCCTTCACTACCCAAGGGAGTATCAGAGTGGCTTACAAACTCCTTTCCCTTCCCCTCCCCACAACAGACACCCTGTGAGGTAGGTGGGCTGAGAGAGTTCTGACAGAAACTGCTCTTTTTCAAGAAAAGCTCTGCCAGAACTATGGCTTGCCCAAGGTCACCCAGCAGGTGGAAGTGGAAGAGTGGGGAATCAAACCAGGTTCTCCCAGATTAGAGTCCAGGCACCTAACCACTACACCAAACTGGCTCTTCATTAGTGCTGTTAATGAAGTTATGTCTCCCTTAAATATTTTTTGTATGGCTGGGCTTGCTTGCTCACTTCATTCACATTGAACTACTTGTTCTGTGGGCATGTTTCAGTGATCGTAGAATCATAGAGTTGGAGGGGACCTCCAGGGTCATCTAGTCCAATGCCTTGCACAATGCAGGAAATTCACGAATACCTCCCTCCCACACACCCACTGACTGCTGTTCTATGCCTAGAAGATGACAAAAAACCTCCAGGATCTCCAGCCAAACTGGCCTGGAGAAAATTTGCTTCTTGACCCCAACGTGGCTCTGGCGAAATGGGGACCCACCCTCAGCCCTGGGAGACCGAGGTGCCGTCCTGTGGCTCGCAAGCCCCTGTTTTGTCCTTCCCACCCTGCCTGGTGGGACTATTTCTCTTCGTTCCTGCCGCCACCACTCACTGAATTAAGTCACCGCCTTCCTTGAGGGACATTGAGACCCCTCTGGCTAAATTTCCCACCTCGGGAAGTGGTCATCTCAATCTTTGGGCGCCCCCTGGAGAGTTGGCAACTCACCAGTTTTAGACCCGTTTGAGTCCCCTGGCCTCCCTTTGCCCCTGGTAACGTGTAGAGCGGGGGAGTCTAGGTGGTGAAGGCACACCAGGCTTTTTAAACTCAACAAAGGAAGATTTATTTAACTATATACATATTGGGCATAGAAAATAAACTCAGGCACTTCAACACAACCTGTGCACACAAAACAAACAGGATCGAAACGCAAGTCTTCTGTCCCTACCACTACCACACACACTCTCTACCTCGGTAGTGGATTGCAGCCTCAGGCCAGGTTTTGCGTTTTCCTCTCCGGTTGTGGAGAGAAACTCCAGCCCTTCTCCACAGGACTGGCCACCAGCACTGCCACCCTCCTGGCTCTCCACCACGCTCTATAGTGGCCTGGATTGCCCACAGAGTCTCTGGTGACAGGAGTCCCACCTGTGCTCTTCCTTGAGCCTGCTGTCCACGCTGAAGACCAGGCTGAGACTGACTTTTTTCCTCAGGAGCCAAAAAGCCACTTTCTCCTTGGCCCCACCCCTTGGTTGTGTCCCTCTTTTCCCGCTCTTTCCCCTCAGGGATGCTGGGAAGTGTAGGCAGGGAGGTATGGCAGCTCCATTGTTCCTTATGGAGTACCCCCTCACACACGTAAGGAACTACCATGCTGATATCCATTTTAAGGCCTGGCAGCCATTTCGTCACAGTGGCAATTAGCATTTCCCTGGGCATGATGTATGTGCTCTTAATTGTCGTGGTACTCTGGTGAGGATTTAGATAGGCTAATTTGTGGGGATCTGGTCCTCCCTTGCAATGGAAATCTTGGACTAAGTATTCTTAGTTCAAAGACTGTTCATGCCAGCAACGGAGGCCTTGTAATGAAAGCTTATCTTCCTAGGTCACTTAACCAGAAAATATCATACAGCAGGTAGTGATGCTCAGCAAGAATTACGTTTTCAGTGGAGACAAATCTTCCTTTATTTAGACTCTAGGCAAAGATTCTTCACATGAATGTAGCATCTTTGGCTGTTTGCTGTGTTTTGTTTTCAAAAAACAATTGAAGGGTAGGATTCTTAATGAAATGCTTTTATCTTTGCAAACATAAAATTGCTTTACCCCCCCCTCACTGTTTCTAAACAATCATGAGGGCTGGTAGCTTTAAAAGTTTCATGTTCCCAGGTTATGCATGCCCCCAGGTTAACCCAGTGACTCAATCAAGCTCTTTATTCTGGCATATAAAGCATGGCCTGAGAATACTTGTATTTCTCTCTCACCTGCTGCTGCGTGTTGTGCTGTGGCTGCCTTTCATCAGAAAGATCCAGTTGTCAAAAAAGAGTTACATCCTAAACTAGTTCTGCAGAACATAGTAGGTTTTCTGTTTCAAGAAACAGTATTTTATACAACAGCATATGTGTTTGTATATAAAGTGGTGTTTACTGTATTTTTTTAAAAAGGCAATTCATTGTGGCCGCTTGGTCCTTATAGGAAATATTTTGAAGCTGATGGGAGCACTTTGGGAGGGGGGGGGCGGTTAGCAAGGCAGAGCTAATGGGTGTATCAATAGATCTCAGATTTCCTTGACTTGCTCTCTTTGCCCAGCTGTATAGTAAGTTAGCAGTACGTGTCTCTTCTTATTCTTATGAAAGTAGACTTTGTTCTCTGGAGACTGCTAATCATGCCCATGGGGGTGTAATCAGTTATAAGGTATTTAATACATGCAGGCAGGAACAGGCTGCCTGGCCAGGCTGGCAGATTGCAACACTACAATTATAAAGGGCCCCTTTCCCCTGCTCTGCCCGCCCACCAGTGGCAGGATGAGGGCTATGCCCTGAGATGCTGCAAAGCATACAAAGAATAAACGTGGGCGGGAGCGAGTTTAGCTGCAGCGATACCTCCTTTGCCTGCCTGCTGCTTTTCTGATTATCTGAATGCTTGGAGAATCGCAGCCTTCACAGACAGTGCTGCTGAGCCTCCTGGAATCTGCAAGCAGTTGGGGAAGGGTGTGGGTTGCCGGTGGCCGCCTCCTTCACTGTTGATTTGCAGCTGTGGTAGAAAAGGGTTCTACAGCATTACAGGTGCTCTGTACCAGTCCATTTTCCATGTGGAGCCAAACAGCATGGGGATTGCTGAAGATTGCTAGATAACAGTCTCATTTTTTAAAAAAATGGAATAAGCAAAAGAGGGAGCCATTTCTTTGCATTTCAATAAGTTTGAAACATAAGGTCTACTGTAAGTGGCAGTGAGCTTGGTTTCTAATGTGAGCCTTTTGGTGGGGGGGCCACTCTAGAACTATTTCAGGCCGATCCTGTATTTAATTTCGGTGCTTTTGAAGAGAGAATTGGATTCTCTTATTTTTAAAGGGGCAAGCCTTGAAGCAGAGCACATGTGAGACAATTAAGAGGGAGACAATGCTCTGTCAGGAAGACTGGCAAACAGCTCTTCTGGAGGTAAAGGTTCTCTGGTTTCAATAATGTCCTTTAATTGTATATTATTAGCACAATCCATTCATATTAATCTTACATATTATGGACAGCTGCTTGTACTTGACAAAAACTGGTAACTGTTTGCCTTACGTGGAACCCTAAGGTACTACTTTTTCTATATGAGAGCATTCATGCCAGTGCATAAAATGAGTGCAGCTGGCTTTGTAATGCTGTTGCAGTCTTCCTGTTTGTGGGCTTCCTCAAGGTAGCTGGTTGGCCCCTTTGTGAGGCAGGTTGCTGGACTAGATGGCCCCTGTGATCTAATCCAGCAGGGCTATTCTTATGTTCTTTTGTAATCATATTTTTTTTGTTTTCACAACATCTCTGGTAAAAGGCAATATTATTATTCCTCTTTATAAATGGACAACTGAGGTTAAGCCATAACATACCCAAAGTTGCTAGAATTTGAAACTTTCAACTCTGTTCCACAATTTGTTTTATAAATTGGAGCTGTTTCATAAATTGGTTGCTAGAGAATTTGTGTGTACATGATAATATGCATAACCCCACCCATTGTAAGCTGGCTTTAGAGAGAAGATTTGAAACTTTCAACTCTGTTCCACAATCTGTTTTATAAATTGGAGCTGTTTCAGAAATTGGTTGCTTTTGGTGAGGAAAAAGTAGAATTATAGAGCATCTCTCTGGCTAGAGAATTTGTGTGCACATGATAAAATGCATAACCCCACCCAGTGTGAGCTGTCTTTAGAGAGAAGGGGGTGCCTTTCATAAAGTTCCCTAGGCATCTGAGCCCTCTGCCTTGGTTTCTAAAGCCAATACAGACAGCTGTGTGTTTAGTGGAAGAAAAATCACATCAGTCGCTGCTGGCTGATGATGGTTGTATGAAGGTGTTGAGGAGAGAAACAAATGTGCGTAGAAGCAATGACAACCAGGATAAAGGAAGGAACAATATCGTTACAGTACTTGGGAACTGAAGATTTAAGAGCCAGCTTGTTGCTTTGGCCTCGTCTGACAATCTGTATATCCGTTTTTAGCTTAAGCATAGCAGTCCCTTTCCATTTGCTTCTATTAAACTGAGCTGTTTACAGATTTTGCCAACTGGCTAAATTGAGCAAAAGCCAGCAAGGGGGGAAAAAAACCCCTCTCTTCACATTTCTTAAAACTGTTTTTGTCTCAAAGTATGCAGTTGCTATCCAGTCAGCTCTTGTATTTTTCTCTTTCTCTGAAGACTCTGTTGTCCCTTGCTCTTTCCTGCTGCTTAGTTGTCACCTTTGGCTTCAGTGCACATGGCGGAGACTCCAGGACTCTCCTGCGCGCTTGGGTTCATGACTGAGGCAGTGGTGGAGGTCTGCTGCTGGCATGTTCCAAGGCAGTGTGGAGGACGCGTGGGCTTGGCTGCTTGTTTTTGTTCTCTGCCTTGCGTGGAATGCAGTGTGTTTGCCTTTCTTGGCCTGTGGTTTCTGCCTGCATTCCTGTGTTTAGAGTCAGCGTGGCGGCAGGCGGCGTGCTGTTCGTGCCTTGCGGCTACCTGCTTTCAGTTCCACATCAAAGGTGTGTTTGGTGCATAGCTTGTGCCATTCCTGGCCACACCTGGTGGCCTGCAGGCACGCAAGTAGGCGGGGTCTGGGATGTGTTTGCAGACGATATTAAGGTTCAGGCTTCTCCTTTCTTGTGGAAGCAAAGGAGCTGAGTTCATGTTAAGCAGCTACTAAAGGGGTTGAATACGTATTAACTGAGGGACTCAGCAGGGAGAACAGAGAGATTGCTCTAGGGGCATATCTTGCCATCTAAGTATTTGCAGCACAATACCTATTGCCTGTTCCTTCTGAATGGACTAACTTGCTGGTTGGGTCATGTGTTTAATTTCACTTCAGTCAGGTCAACTGAGGTGGATTCACTCTTGTGCCGTTTGCATGCTGTGGGCTGGGTGCCAAATGAATGGATAACTCCTAGATCTACCATACTCTGTACCCTGTGCAAATTGAATATGAAATGCTGCATACGAGATTAAGGCACGTTCAGACAGCTGCCCTACTTTTGTGCACAAGGAAAGCTCTCTGTGTGCCTCTGGTTCCCACAGTCCAAATGTGAATAGTAGTTTAGCCTGTAGTGGTCCCTGCTAGTCCACACAGGGGATGGGACTGACATGATCTGTGCAATTCACAGGACTCCTTAGTTTGTGTAGGGTGTGGGGAGGGACGCTCCTTTTCCTGTGTGGCTTTCTTTATTTCTAACAGAGTGCTTTTCTTGCTTTTTTTGTACTTGGAAATAGTGTGTATGGGAATATGTTTATAACTGATGGTTTTGTTGGTGGTGAAATATATTTGTCCACCTCTCTTTTGAGGGTTCCTTCTTTGATCTCTGTACTGTGGAGGAACGAGTGGCAACCTGTTCGTGGGATGCTTTTCTTATTCCCAGCTGAGTGTTAAGGTAAAGTGTGCCGTCAAGTTGTGACAGGGTTCCCTCCAAGCTGAGTTAGTGTGAGCTAGCTCACAGTTTTTTAGCCTCCGGCTCACACATTTTTGTCTTAGCTCAAGAACGATGGCTCTATGCAGTAACCAAATTGCTCGCCACGACTTTAATGCCAGTAGCTCACAAGTCAGGATTTTTGCTCACAAGACTCCACAGCTTAGAGGGAACATTGGTTGTGAATGACTCATGGGTGACCCCATAAAGTTCTGTCTCATGGGGTTTCCAAGGCAAGAGCTCAGCAGAGGTGGTTCGCAGTTGCTTTCCTCTGCATAGCAATCCCAGTCTTCCTTGGTGGTCTCCCACCCAGGCGCAAGACCCTGTTTAGCTTCTGAACTTCAATGAGATCAGGCTAGTCTAAACTATTAGGGCCGCTACAACTGAGTGCTACGATGTACAGAAATTACTACCAATGTTTTAAGAGATTTGTTTATCCAAGTAAATCAGAATGTTCTCTCCCCCCCCCATTCTTTTTGCTGATGAGTCCAATATCTGTGATTAGTTCTTGCCTCCCAGAACATACGCTCTCTCTGGATCTCTTTACGCATAAGATCAGAAGAGCCTATCTGTTTTCCCCAGCAGCAGAACCACTGAATAGCATAACTTAAAAAGCAGTGTTGGTCCATTAGAATAAAATTCAGAGGGTCTGCAGAGTAAAATCCTTTATTAGGACCAGACAACAGTCGCATCTTTTCCCCTCAGGTTTATAGGTGGGACACAGTTACTTGGTGCAGGAGCATAACTCATCGTGGTGTAAGAAGTACCTATGGCACTATGACCTGTGGTCTGATTGTTCTGGGATTGTGTGTGGAATTGGAAGGATGCTGGTAAAGACTTATAGGGCTGATCAGCCAGGTTTGTCTACTGCAGTGCATCCTCTGACTCCTCCTGACCCACCCATTCGATAAGTAGAATCTGGCGCCTTTGTGTTTTCTTTTCCTTTCTTCATCTTGTTTTTGATGGTAGACAACATGGAGGAGGCCCACATGTCAGTTACCTATTTTAAGCGGGTTTATTGTTAGTGAAGGAATGGGAACTTGATTTTTTAAAAATATATATATATTTGTGCGGATCCCTGTAACAATGTTCTCCCATTTCTGGCTAGAGCTAAAGCTCCCTCTTCTGGGAGATATTTAGTATGACAGCTTTACTCCTCTCCATATCAAGTATGCATGTGTATGTTTTCTTTTTTAAAACCCCCCCTGAGAAGTCGCCTTGTAGATCACTACTGGGAGCGGAAGAGCATTGTTTAAGTGTTAAAAGAGTATGATGGAGGAAATTAATGTTAGAACCTGTTTATTAGATAAATGCTTATGTGCTTTCCCACTAGAGAAAGAGGAAAATATGCAAGAACTTTTCAAAAAGTGTACTTCAGTATGATTACTGATGCCCTTGGAACACCTGACATCAGAAAATCAGGATCCCCTTCCCAAGCAACTGTTAATGTTCATGCTGTTCACAGTACTATTCCTGACTTCTGTATGAGCAGGGCTTTACAAGTACCCTACTTACTAATGAGGGAATCTGAACATCCAGCCACAAAAAATGACATCCCTTTCACTATGGGAGGCTTAGCTTAGCAGAACTGACATTATTCAGACACTCACTGTGGAGCTCTTTCGGGGGGCACCTCTAGGGAGTGCTAGTTCCCAAATATCAAAGACATGGTCTCTTGCTGTACTTACCTTTTTTAAAAAAGCTTCACAGCTGAGGTTTGAACCTTGGTATCTTGTGTCAAAATCCATCACTCTAGGCATTAGTCTTTATTGCCTCTCTACAAAGCATTAACTTTGCAGAAGCATAAACTTGATTCAGCTTTTTGCCATATTTACAAGTGTAGGAGTAGCCATGTTATCTTCATGGACCTGGCAGCTCCTCCTGTGATGGTAGGGCGTCTCTGCTGTGGCATTTTTTTTTTCATGAAATGAGTACTATACCTGTGAAGAAATAGGACACCCAGTCTCTGAACAGATGACAATAATTATAAGGGATAAGCTTCCCCCCCCTTTCAGACAGACTTCTGGCTGAGAATATGACCAATGTGTCTGCATCTTTAAGAACCTGAAAACCCAATTTTAAACTTCCTTTTGTAACCAGTTTTTCCCCCCACTCGTGTATTGCAGCATGATGCGTCTGTTTATGTTCTAGAGGCAACCAAGTGGCATCGGGAGCAGTGACAGTGTGTGTTGCACCCTAGTTTGGTAGCGTTTACAGAAGTCTATAGGCTGGAAGGTGCTATAAAAATATAATATAGTAGTTCCTCAGTGTAAGGAAGCAATACAAAAGAGTAAGGAATAGAAACACACATGAGTTGAAAGCTGTTTTGAGTAGGACAGAAATTTCTACAACTCTGGAAGTGTTTGGGTTTTGTTTGTTTTAAAAGTGTCTGTCTGGGGAACATCTTCTTGGTGTAATGTTTTCTCTGATGCTTCTAAATATCAACCTGGGCAGCCAAATCTTTCCTTCGGAGAGTTCCATTCATGGTTGATTTCACTACAGAAAATGAGATTAAGGGTTAATGGCCAATCTTATTCTCATTGCTGAAATACAGTCACTGGGACAGAAGGTGATTGCTGTATAGTGCTTAATGAGTAGTTTAGAACCCACCGGAACCTTGTTTTTCACTTCTTGGCGAATCAGTCTAAACCTAGTAAAGATGGTAGCATCACGAAGTTAGCAATTTCTCACAGTTCCACAGGGCAGCCAGGTTGGTCTGCAGTAGAACAGCTAGATTCGAGTCTAGTGGCACCTTGGAGATGAACAAGATTTGTAGGTAACTGACGAAGGAAGCTTTATACTGTGAAACTCTTTTTGGTCTTTGAGGTGCTTCTGGACTCCAGGTGCTCTCTTCAGTGTTTAGCTTGCTAATAGGAAAGAAAGTAACAAGTTGTTACAATTGAACCAGTCTGAACACCTTGGTGCTGAATAATTGCAGGAAGAGTTTATATCCTATTAACCAGATGGCTCCCATTGGAACTAGCTGGCTCATGCTGTTGTGGCCATTGCTGTGAGTGGCTCTGAGCTGAATCTAATTTGTAGTTTAAGTCTGTTTTGTGCTTGAGAATTGAGAGAGCTGATTTTGTTTTTATAACCATAAAATGAGTAAACTGTGACTGTAGTTGATGAACCAGAGCATCAAAAGAACCGCTGCTTCAGATGTTTTGTAATAGTATGACTTCTTGTTTGTGAAATGCATCTTGTGATGGGTCCAAAGCCAAATGGAGGCAACATTCTGCAAGGGATCCTTCAGATTCTCGTGAACATAGCTTGTATATGAGCAATGGACAAGAATGGTGTGTTGTTGGGGTTTGTTTTGTTTTTTTGGGGGGGTGAGTGAGTGAAAGGCCTGGCCCAGTGCAGCCATGTGACCCTGACTGTAAACATTATAGGTTTGCTTGTCATGGGCACTGCTGTTCTCAAGTATGCTTCTAGAGATGATTGAGAAAATGTATATGGCGCCTCTCCAGCAACGTGCTTGAGAAAAAGGCTTTTCTGGTTGTGTTTTGGTAAGATTACTTTTTGTCGCCAAATGGAGCACCACATTGCAGCTTTTTGTCTCCTGACTGGTCAGTTCTTGTCTGGGCTCTGCCCTCTCTCTGGCAGAGTCTGGGACACCCCACTCTGACCCCACTCTGAAGATCTGTGCTCTGTTTGCCTGCAAATTAAATTGGACTGCTGCCCAAACTAACAGAGGGAAGAATAATGAACATTTTGCATAATTGATGGAACTGTTCTACCCCATCGCAAATACTTCCTTGAGAAGTGTACCAGATGGTTTAATACTACTGCCTTTAGTCTGGGCTCATAAGATGTAGACTTGCCCTGAATTATCTTTAGGGGGATCGTTTCAAAAACCATTTCCAATATAATATGGAATTGGGGCTTCATATGTATGTTTGCCACAAAAAAACCCTAGTTAGAATAGACTGTATTCATGGCTGACTTGAGTTCTTGCTTGAGAGCGCATGCTGATCAGTAACTCACATAAAGTTTCCTTTCTCAAGTTTCAGGAGTCATTGGCCAGATGCTGTTGGATGCGGTCATGAGATCGCTGACTCTGAGGCGGGGAGGAAAAACATGTTTGGACAGGACATCACTTTGGGTCTGTAAGTTGTATTTTATGAGAGGCCTACTTGGGGAAGTTTTGAATGTTTTCACAGGTATTGCATCGGTGCCCTGGATTTAGCAGGGTGTCTGGGGAGGGAGGGAATAGCCTAGGGAAAGCATATGTTCTAGTGGGAAGTAGCAGGAGAGAGTGATATATGGTCCTAAGGATAATGTTTCTTGTGTCAAGAAGATAAGGTGGCTGGGCAAAGACAGCAAAATGCATGGTTTACGGGTGTGCTGGAGAGGATTTTTTTTAGTAGATGTCTCCTTCCCTATGTGATTCACCAGTGCAGTATTGTTAACACTGGTCCAGACTCTTAATATAAGGAAGTTTAGAGCATCTCTTCTGACCGAGTATGCGGAAATCTTCCTGAACTATGTATTCTCTGCACTAAAAGAAATCCATTCTGTGCCATGCTCACCCGTATTGTGCATGCAGGACAAACCTGAACTTTGTGAACTGTGTCACTTTACATAGATTTGCATATATTTCCTTTGCATAGTTCTGGGGGGAAAGGGGGCAAGAGTCATGGAAGGCGCTGGACACTGTATCATCTGCGTATCTTCTTGACACAAGAGCTAGGATCACTTCTCTTTGGGATGCTGAATTCTGTGGCCAGTGACAAATTCTTCTGTCCTGAGCTCGCACGGAGTTGCAGAAAATACAGAGCCCCGCTTGTGAGCCTGTTGATTCCTGTAGGAGCCGTGCTGAGTCAGTCTGTATTCTGGAACTCGACCTCCTCTCTCTGAGAAGTTATTGCTCTGCAGCCCAGGAATACCTATGCTATTGTGAGGTTGTTTGTTCTGTACTAGTTGAGGCCCGAAGACAACACTGTAGTAAGGAAAGGGGCCAACAAGCCTGTTGGGGCAGGGCCAGTCCCAGGGCATCTCAGAGACTTGTTTCAGCAGCTCTCTAGCCCGGCACAGGCCCTACTGACTTCCTGTTCCATTAACTTTGTTTATGACTCCTACTCTGAGTGTGTACAGATGCTCCACACCCTAAGTACCAGCCCCATCTCCAAGGGTGAGTGTCACTGACGGGGCCAGGGAAAGCTTCGGTAACCCACCTCACTGGGATTGCTTGAACATTTGAAGGGCAATAGTGTACCCTAGAATCCTGGCCTTCAGTCTGCTGCTGTATCTCAGTTCTCAGTGCTCTAATTTGTGGAGTTAAACTATAATTTAGCTTAGGCCTGGAATCCCTGCTTGTTTGGGGGCAGGGGTGGGGATTAACTCTGGTTAATCTGTGCCCTTTCATTGATATGTTATGGGTAACCCTTTTGCTTTAAGCCAGAAGTCCTTCAGTGCTCTCCATGCCAAAAAAAAAAAAAGGAAGTAAGGGGGAGGAAGCAAGAACGAGGTGCAAATGTGAGCCTGGCAGTAAGATGGGTTCATACAGACTGTCGGCTTAATGTCAGCTTAATGTGGACATCTTAATGTATCTTTAGTGCATTTGTCACTTGGCAGTCCAGGTTGGTCTCAGTTTGAGAGATGACACAGACAGACAGAGAGCATTGTAGGCTCTTCTTCTTTCTTTTTTTTAAGTGTGAAGGGGCCGAAATAGTGGCCTACTGATTCTTGCTTCATGAGAATGTTTCATTTTATCTAGCAGGTCCTTATTGATCAGTATTATGAACACTGTTTTTTGATGGAATACTGAGCAGAGCAGTAGCTAATAGCTGTGAAATTATCATTAAGTTAAGCATCAGTTTTCCTGCATAGAGTAAATGAGAAGGTGTGCAGGTCTATGAAGATGTTCTGCTAAACGTTTTGAGTTCTAGGATATTTTTTTCCAGTCTGAGCTATAGTCGTGCAGTTCATAGAGCTGTTTTCCTCTTGATAAATGAAGCTTCATGGCAGTCACAGGCTTTCCATCTTGGCGAGATGCCTTCTGAATCTCACAGTATGTGACAAGGGGGGAGAGGATTCTGGCTTGCCAAATCTCCATTTTCTCTCTTCAATAAAGAATGGTGCCGGGCTGTTATAAACCAGGATTGTAATGGTCAAGGAGCCAAATTCTAACACCATTGTCCTGCTGTAGTGTGGTAAAAATATTTGCTTAGCTAACACAGAATAATGCTAACTCATCTGGTTATGGCGAGCCTCTTGGAATGATTGATTCTACCTTGCCTTGGTGTGCAAACCTTGAAGCTTCACTTTCCATTCTGGCCACATTCTGCATGTCACATATATAGACTCAATTCTGCTGTAGAAGTCTAGCTTCTTGAAGGTCTGTGCTTTTCTTTTAAAACAAAGCAAATTTTAGAACCCTTCCTGGGTTCTAAAAAAAAGTGACTTTTGCAATGAAGGTTGAAAACTGGAAGGTCCTTAGGGAAAGCTATGTTTGGCACACAGAATATTCCCAATCATGGATAAAGTGCTCCTGGACCTGGCAGGTGTGGCATTGATCTGCGTTGTAATCCCTCTTCTGTTTTCCTTTCCTTCTAGGTCTTTGCATTGAGTGCCACTTTCATGAGGCTGCACATCTAAACTCGTGCTGGTAAGTAGTTCAGATCATCCCTATAGCTTAGCTAGAAGGATAGCCTGTAAGGCCCTTGCAGCATGGATCTTGTGTAACTGAGAGGACCTTCCCTGCAGGATTCTCCTCCCCCATTGAGATCAGCCAGGGAGACCTGACTCATAATTATCCATAGGTGAGGGAACTGCCAAGGGTGGAGTAGGGCCTTTTCAGTGGTGTCCCCAAAATTAAGGAATAGCAGAAATCAAATAGAATAGAAATAGAATAGAATATTTTAGAAAATAAGTAAACGGGTTTACACAGAAATAGGGTTTCTACAATGTTTTATGAAATATGCTGTTTTCTTTCTTGCTTATTTTAGTACTTGGGTGCCGTTATGTATTAAATGCTGTTGTGATTTGATTTCATTTGTGTTCTAATAAAGTAGGATAAAACATCTTTTGATTAATACTAATCCTTTGATTAATATTAATCCTTAAGCCTTTGAGCCACTTGGACGAATGCCTTCTTGTAGATTAAGGACCACGGGGTGGAAATGGGGCTGCCAGGCCAAGCTTACATCAGGCCTGTTTCTGGTTGGGTTTGGACATTCTTTGTTTCTCATCCTGTGTCTGCCGACATGATTGTAGTCCTGACTGACAGCACGTTGAGCACTGCCTTGGGCTGCTCTTATTTACCTGCTCAATAAAAGGTGGAAGCTTCAGTTGGGTCTGCAAAAATGTCACACCACAAGTCCTGCCTTGCTCTCGGTCCCCCTGTGACATATGTAGTCCTGCAATTAGATACGGGCAGGGCTATTTTTGGGCAGGAACGCACAGGAACGGAGTTCCGGCTGGCTCCCAAGTTGGCCACACCCAGCAGGAACATTAGCATAATAGGCCACGCCCAACAGCAGGAACTCATTAGGATTGGCTACTTTAGGTGTGTGTGGCCTAACATGCAAAGGAGTTCCTGCTACAAAAAAAAGCCCTGGGTTCTGACCACAAACAAGGTCAACAGAATAAGAAGCAAAAGGTGGGCATGGCTGGATGACCACACTTCTGGTAACATGGGGGTGCGCCCCAGTATGCTAATGAGCTGTGTTGTCAGGGGTGTGGCCTAATATGCTAATGAGTTTCTGCTCTTGGGTGTGGCCTGTTATGCTAATGAGTTCCTGCTGGGCTTTTTCTACAAAAAGAGCCCTGGATCATACGGGTAGGTGATGTTATGGCTCATGGTTTTTAACAGCATGCAGACCTGGGTTCCCAAACCCTACACAGCAATGTACCTCAGCAGCTTTCAGCAATGTGCATTTCTTACGCCTTCAGAATGCCTCCACCTTTGCTCTCAGTTGTCTTAGAGACAAAAGTGGCCGTCAAAGTGCCACCTTCTGCTGTCTCATCCCTCCCACCTTTGGGAGTGACTTGGCTTTATCTAGTACAAGTGTGCAACTCCTTCAGCCTGTCTGTATGCTTAATGTCTGCGACTCCCTCCCATGTAGTCCCTCTTGGCAGTGACAGTCCAAGATCAATAATTCCTGCCTTGCCCGTCAGTACTGCCTGTAAGGCTTTCAGTTTCCATATTGGAAATGGCCTTTCCTAAAGAGCCTAATCGATATGCCGCTCTGAGGCCTGTTCTTGTTTGCTATATATAATCTGGACACACACTGTATGTGTGCGTGCCTGTGCACAACAGAGGCAGGCGATGAGCCGGTGTTCTTCTCTCGCTGGCTGGGAGGACACAGCTGTGCTTTTCTTCTTCTGTTTCCCTTTTCACCGCAGCTGCCGTTCCAAGGCTCTGGCCTGCCTTGCTTTGCTTTCTGGATACGCGGCTGCTGTGAGACACAAGCTATCCGATTGATTGCCCTGTGGGAAAGGGCTCTAGGCCACATCGGGTGTCTCTGACTCTCTTCCTCTTCTCTGCCATTTCTGCTGTTGGCAGGTGACCTGTTGTGAAAACTAAGCAGGAGGGACGATGACAAGCACCATCCCTTCCAAGAAGCCTTACCGCAAGGCTCCTCCACAGCACCGTGAGATTCGGCATGAGCCGCCCGTCCTGCGCGATGACCAAGATGGTGTGATTTTGGCAGAGCAGAGTCAGGTAACTGAAACCAGGGCCGCTAAAGGCCTGGTCCCTGTCCATGAGCAGAAGGGGTTTAGTTACACCAAGGCAGGCCATCTCAAACAGCAGGTGGATGGGTATGAGGTATGCGACGTTAATTTTTCTTCTTCCTGGTCCCTGGAGTCGAGCAGTGACAAAGAAATAGCAGCGTGCAGAGCACAGCTGAACCTCAAGAGCCGGACACTGCCCCCTGTGCCGCTTCACAGGGGGAGAACGGGGAAGCGGAGTGTGAAGCACTGCCGGCGGCTGGGCCGCAGGCAGCTCGGTAAGTTCATGAGCCGGAGCGTAGAGACAGTTGTGGTCTCTGGAGATGAAGGCCAGAAGCCAAACTGCTCCTTCAAAAGCAGGAGCTTGGAGCGCTCCCTGATGTTCAAAGAGCCCGCTGAAGTCTTAGCACCTAGAAAGTCCCGCGTCCCACCTATCCACCTACCTCTCAAAGGCATCCTGAAGCAGACAGACAGGCTGAAAGTGCAGCCTGAGAACTTGCGTAAGTCCTGCTCAGTGGAGACTCTGGCCCATAGCTGCCGCTCACGCAAGTATAGTGACCCTCAGGTGGGCCTCAACCAGCAGCAGGGTAAGCCCGCTCCAGAGCAAAACAGCACCAGCAGGGCTGAATCCATCAGACGAAGGGAGAGGATCACAGAAGAGAAGCTCCAGTTCTCCAAGTTCCTGGATGAGATCACCCACAGGGTGCTGAGCCCTGTCCACTTGCGTTCGTTGGGACAGCGTGGAGGAGGAGGAGGAGGAGGAGGAAGCAGCCAGGCCTCACCCACTTCTCCCAGGTGCTCCATACCGGAAGGGCAGAAGGAAAGTTGGCCTGAGTGTGCTAAGTGGACAGCCGAGAAAAGTCCTCACCTGAGCAGGAGAAAGGCAGAGTGGAGGAATGAGGGAACTGGAATGACATCCTGCCGGAAGAAGCCAGCAGAGGAAACGGAGAGGGCTGCGAGGCTAAGGAGGAAGCCCGTCCTGGTGAGATATGACAGCAGGGAGGAGAGGCAGGTGGTGGATCTAAGTCAGTATCAGCCGCCACGTCTGGCTGATCTGTGCCTGGCAAGGGTGTCTTCTGAGCATCAGCAGCATCTGCCTTTGTCAAAGACACCCAGTCAGGAGGGAGGGTGTAACAAAGGGCCCAACTTTAGTAAGCAGCCTTTGCAGCAAGCAGGTCGGGAGTCTCTGGGTTGCAGGCCTGACCAGAAGTCTGTGCTGGAGTCCAAGCTGCATGGAGAAAGGCTCCTTCTCACCCCCCCTTACACAGGACCCAGGAGGAGGGGCAGTATTTCACCTAGAATCCCCCCTTCCTTCAGCTTAGCATTGAACAAGGTAGGTACTCAATGAAGGCAGAGCAAGGAGCACATGACTGTAGTTAAGCCCTCCTCTTACAGCTCTGGGCACTGGGGTGGGAAAGTCGTTTAAGAGGAATTGATTTATATCTTGGTCTCCATTTGGATTTACCTGTATGAGGAAGTGATTCATGTAATGGGAAACTAAGCTTCCTGCTTCTCTGGTAAACCATCCATTTGTGCTGAGAAGGTGCTAGTGACTTTGGGCCATCCAGGCTGCCCTGCATTGGCTGTGAGGCTTTTCCTGTGCTTCCCCCCCCACTGTTTGCTCTGCTGGGATACCTCCATTCAGAGTGGAGAACAGAACAGCTTTCTATCCCTGACACTGGCCTTGTCACTAACGTCCTTTGTTCTTTTATCAAAACTCCTGCCTTTGTTTGTTATCTGCCTGCAAGGCTGCAGAGTGCCACTGTGCTGAACCAAAGTGTGTGTGTGTTTGGGCGGGGGCGGGGAGTCTTAGTTGTGGCTTACTTGCTTGGCCGGACAACCTAGTAAATGCCACAGGCTTATGGATGTGTGTTCTCTCGTTCTCTCTCTCTCTCAAACCGTCGGCCACTTTCTAATCAGAAAAAGAAGTTCGTTGGTCAAGTTAATTCTAACAGAATGCTACCATTTCTTTGCCCAGGTCTTTTGTTTCCAATTTCAAACATTGAGGATGCTGGGAAGTTGCAATAGCATCCCTGTTCCACTGTGACTTTCACTGGGTGGCTTTTGGCTGCTTAGTGTCTCTTAGCCTAATCTATCTCATAGTAGTATTGTGAGGATAACATTGGGAGGAGGACCATCTACCTGAGCACACTGGAGGAATGGTGTGATTAAAATGTAATAAAATAACAAGATATTGGGAGGCAATATGAAGTGCCTTGGCTGTTCCCTAGAACTCAAGAAGGCACATTCCAAGTTTGTGGGGCATTCTCACTTGTTAGGACTGTCAGAGTGGTGAAGACTAGGGTTGTAGCACAGGATGTTGCATGCCTGCCTCTCCAAACATACTTGTAATTTGAATGTAAATGATTCAAATTAATTGTTGTGAGCCCTCTGACATGTTTTAACTGAAGCATGCAAACACCTAAATAAGTAGCATTGTAAGAAATCCATTGTAAGAAGCATTGTAAGAAGAAGAGAGTGTAGAATTTAGCTTTAATCCCCAATCCATTTCTTAGCCACGGGCTCCAAGTGTACTTTTTCTCCTACAGTAGATAGCCTCTGAGAATGTGGAATATGAGTTGCCCAGAGTTCTTTTCTTGTGACTGGAAGCATGCTGCCTCTCCTTCTGGCACTTGTGTATCTCAGTTTGCACCTCTGGAAATTGACCCATATATTTTAACAACAGATTCTGACTTCTGTTTCCTCTTTTGCACAGGAGCCCTTGACAGATGCAGAGAGGATGAAGTAAGTATCCTGCTCTCTTCTTGTTCTCGTGTTGTTTTGCAATTCTGTATGTGCTCATCTTCCGTTTTCCAGGTTATCATATTTGTGTGATGGCATTTTCCTACTTTGAGACTCTTACCAGAACATTTTCCTAGGAGTAAGCCCCATTGAATAGACTTGAGTAAGATTCTAAAGTAGACCTGCTTATAATTGCTCTCTGCGTCTATCAAGGGATCTAATAGATCTAATAGATAACTGTGCCCAAGTTTTCATTCGTGCATAGCTGATGATGTACTGACAGATGTGACCATCACATAGCTAATGTAAATGTCAGGTGTAGTGTAGGTAAAGGTAGAGGTTTCCCTTGCTCGAAAGGCAGTCGAATCCGACTCTAGGGTTGCGGTGCTCATCTCCGTTTCAAAGCCGAAGAGCCAGTGCTGTCCGAAGACGTTTCCGTGATCATGTGGCCAGCATGACTAAACACCAAGGCGCACGGAACGCTGTTACCTTCCCACTGAACTGGTACCTATTTATCTACTTGCAATTTCTTGCTTTCGAACTGCTAGGTTGGCAGGAGCTGGAACTAGAGACGGGAGCTCACTCTGTCATGCGGCACACTCGGGTCTTGAACTGCTGAACTACTGACCTTCCACAGCCTGCAGTTCAGCGTCTTAACCACTTGAGCCACCGCAGCTCAACAGGCACTGGAAAAGTACTGCTGATCCTTTCTGTAATACTGTTGTGATAGTTATGATTTATGGTTAACTAGTTGCAAGGCCCGTTGCAGAAAGAGATGAAATGAGCTCTAGACAGAGGCTGCTGGAGGTCCTCTCCTCCACGCCCTGGCGAAAGTGAGCGCCACGGCTCCCTGTCTCCGAGGGATGCACCTACCAGGCGCTAGAGTGGCAGCGAGGGAGGGAGTCCTGGCGGGGCCCGTGGCCCAAGGCAATCGCTGTGGATGCGATGGCACCCTGACCTGTTGCTGGCTGTGGAGGGTGAGCAAGCTGCCGCCACCACCTCTTCGCCACCGCGGCTCCCTGGTGGTGGAGCGGCAGTGAGCAAGGGAGTCCTTCTCGGGCCTGTAGCCCGAGCAAGCTGGCGCTGCCTCCAGTCAGCCGCGGCACCACTATGATCCCTTGTGGGGCCCGCAGGCCAAGCAAGGTCACTACGCCTCCTGGTCGCCACAGCTCGCTGCCTCCCAGCAACTGCCCTACCTGGTGGTGGAGTGGCGGCGAGCGAGGGAGTCCTTCTCGGGGCTGCCGCCCAAGCAAGGTGGCACTGGGTCCAGTTGGGTGCGGCACTGCCATGCCCCCCTCTGGGGCTTGCAGGCTAAGCAAGGGCGTGGCACTGTTGTAGCGCCACCATTCTCGGGCTCAGCCTCCAGACCCTCCACCTGCCGGCGTGTCCTGCCCGTCCATCGGCTCTCAGCACACTGTGGCAGAGAGACTGGGCGGCGCTTCTGTGGGCGGGACGAAGGTAATGCAGCCAGTGGCCAGGGACCCCTTTCTGACTGGCAGTTGAGGGACCCAAAGGCTGTGGGGGCGTGTGGAACATTGAGGCAAGAGGGACACGAAATCTCATATATATATGGAGAGATGCTTTGACCTGGTCTGAGAACTTTGAGTAACAGGGGATTCAACTTTAATTCTACAGTTGAGCGTGACAGGAGTGGCAGTTAAGAATGATAGTTGATAGTGAAGGAGATTAAGCAGAGAGAGAGGATCAAGAAGGATCCTGAGTTAGGGAAGTGGGACAAGTGGCCCTTCCCTGACGGAGATAGCTCCTAGTAAAGGGGGTCAAGAAAATTCTCTCCTCAGTTTTAAATACCTGTCTGTATAACTAAACAGCAGCTTGTTTTTGACAAACTATCTATTGGTTATATTTATACAAAGTTACCTCATTCCTATTGCCTGTTCACCTTCTAAATCCTAAACCTGATACTTACCTGACCATTTCCCCTCAAAAGCAAAATAAAGCAGTTTGTTAGTTTTGAAATACCATCGGCCTCTCATGTGCCACTCTCAGACAAAGACAAAAGGATTTTAGTCCCTCAGTTCCCTAGCCTGGGTTAGCATGCACACGTGTGTGTGTGGAACCAAAAAAGGAGGAATCGTTATATAGCAGGAATATAGCCTATACAGCTACATAGCTGTAGCAGGAAGAATAAATAGGGACGCACCAGCTCAGTTAAAAAAAAATATCTGTTTTCAGTTTCTTGACACTATTTAAAGCACCTGTATTTGAATGTAATCTACTCTAACTTGTTTAGGAACTTACTTCACCTTCTCTCTGTGAAAGGTAGGTGGACAAGATATTTGCAGCAGCTGTCTTTTTTTATTGCCTTTAAAATCAGTGAAGAACAAGCCAAACAGTGGAGAATACTTGTGGAAGAAATTCTGCCTGAATGTGACTATAGAGATATGAGTGGAGGACTGTCAGCCAGGTGGAGATGGGTTTATTTTGACTCATTTCATTCCCTGCATCCTTGCTGGGTTTTGGTGGCGCCATGTAAATTATTAAGTGAGTTTCAGCTTCCAGTGGAGGACACCTGAGCTGTGTAGCCCATCTGGCTGCTGTGTTTAATCTGGATACTGTAAACGAAGAAGGAGCTGCTGGCATGGCTGGGTGGTCTGCTGCTGAACGTAAGGTTCTGTCTCCAGTATGGCCAGCGGGAAATATGTTTTTCCCCCGTCCCGAATACACATTCTTCTGTATTCTTGCCAGTATTCAGGGCTTGCTGCTTATATGTGTAACCTTGACAGCACAAGCTCCAGAAGAGAAGACTCTTTTCCAAGTACTATAAAAACACTGCTCTTTTCTTAATCACTTGTAAAATACCTCTTTTTGTGTCTGCCTCAAGCTCTGCTGATCCCCATTCCCTCCTGGACTGTTTTTTAGAATTTTCCAGCTAGAATCTGAAAGCGCTGGTTGGAATCCTGTAGAGCTTAGCAATGCCAAGCCAGGAGTGTGAAAAACCTTTTCCCTGTAGTAGAGCATTCTGTACTTCTTTGTCTGGCTGGCGGTCTTAGGGTTGGTTAGAGTTTGGTTTTCCCCTTGAAGGGAACACACACCGCTAAGTCTGAAATTTATTTACGTCTTCTATCGTTATAAGGGGTGCAGTTCATAGATCTTGGCGGAAAGTGCTGTCAAGCGGCTGACATATGGTGACCCCCCCCCCCTCGGGTTTCCAAGGCAAGAGACAAACAGAGGTGTTCTGCCATTGCCTGCCAGTCTGTCTCCGTCCTGGTGGTCTCCAGTCCTTCCTTGGTGGTCTCCCATCCAAATACTGACCAGGACCAGCCCTGCTTAGTTTCTGAGATCTGACAAGATTGGGCTAGCCAGGGGAATCCAGGTCAGGGCTCATGTATCTTACCACATTTTTATCTGTTCTTCATCTAAGGAGCTCAAGGTGACATATTCAGCTCTTCTTCAGTTTTATCTTTACAATGGCCTTGTGAGATAGGCTGGGAGTGACTGGCCCAAGATCACCTATTGAACTTCAAGGCTGAGTGGAGCTTTGGACCTTGGCACTCTAACCGCTGCACCACATCATCTTTCTAAACATGCTCCCACATAGTGAGGCTTTTTCCTACTGGAAAGGTGTTTGTTTTTCCATTTTACTTCATGGGTTTTTGGGTTTTTTTGCATTTATAAGAACACTAACCAAACCACAGCCATTTCAGAGCTTGTTATGTGAGTTTTGTGTGGGAGACGTGTGTAAACTCCTAAGGTGCACACATGAGTAACCTACAGCAAAAATCTTTTCACCTCTTAGAAGATAACTCCTCTGTACCTTTGCCTCTTCTCAGCTTCACAGGGAAGGTAATGGAGACCATCTCTTGAGTTTTGTCTACGTACATCTCTTTGACCTTCAGATTTTGAAAGTGAGGCTAGACCTGTGTGTTGATGATTACAGCACCTGTAGGTCACTGAGGGATGTGTTGCTTGCCTTAGGTTGCTGCAGCATGAGAATGAGGAGCTGCATAGACGTCTGGCCTATGTCACCAACAGAATGGAGGCAATGGAGAAGGAGTTGGAGTCTGGCCAAGAATATCTGGAGATGGAGCTGGGCCAGAATCGTGAGGAGCTAGAGAAGTTCAAGGACAAATTCCGTAGGTATGGCCACTCTAAGAACTTCAAGGGTGACAGAAGGGGACTGATGTACAAGTTGCTTCCTAACTCTCCCAACAGCTTCCTGCTTGTGGGCTGCTTTCCATGGTTGTTGAGGGAAGCTTTAATATGTCTTCAGCCCATCTACACCATACCCCCATTATTATTTGTTGTTTATGTCATTTATAGTCCATCTTCCTCACATGGGCTCAACGTGGATTACACAGAGTGAGTCAGTACAGTAAACAATACAACCCTTTTTGATCCTCTCCAAAGACTGATGCTGGAGGCTGCAGGACCCCCATGAACCCCCATGAACATTAAGCTGCTTGGGAGAAGGGGGACATGGAGAATATATATTGCAGTTGGTAGAATATAGCCTATTTCACCAGTTGCCTAGAGGTTGGTAGGTAGTTAGAACTGGAGAAGGTGTTGTGGTGAGGGCCCCTGAGATTGTGGTTCAGAACTGGGCCTGAGTTGATACTTGACTCATTTCCTGATTTATTGTGCTGGCAGAAGCAAGTTCCTCAGCTGCAAAATGGGGGATCTGTCTGAGACCTTCCTCCTAAGCTGGGAACAATATCTGTTCTCTTCATGTCTTTGGACTCTCCCAACTCTCTCTCTCTCTTCAACCAGCATTCCACTCCTCTGTAGACAAACAGATGCAGTGAGATTGCTGTATAAGAAGGCCAAACCCTCCCACACATACAGCAGACACATGGAAAATTGTAAGCTGAAGCCATAGTGCAGGTCCTTCATAAATCTGCATATCTTGCCTAACTTCATACTGCAGATACCCTGGTGGTTCTTCAGTTTTATTAAATACCTGGACACTGATTTTTTCCTCTGTCTCCAGATTGCAGAACAGTTATACAGCCTCGCAAAGAACCAATCAAGACTTGGAGGAGAAGCTGCACGCCCTGGTAACTGACCGGCTGAACTTGTAATGGGGAGAGTGGGTGGGCCAAGCCCTGTCTTGATGGGGGTGGGGCCTGTAAGGCATAGCAATATTGTGCAGTGACACCCAAACACTGGTGAGTCAGGTGTGGTCTGCTGAAGGGGTGGGGGTGGGATCTTCTGTGTTGTGTGCTGTGGCATTTGGGTTCTTCTGCATTGTAGCTATGTGTAGTTTTGTCTTCCGTCAGCTTTTTAAAAAAACAACACGCTAGACATGTGAAGTGCTGTTTCCAGCAAGATCTGGGTGGGGCGGTTCATCATGGGCTGTGGGCTATCTGAGTGTAGCCAACATTTGTGCATTGTGTGCATTCATAATACTCATGGCTGTTTTTCTTTTCTCTCTCCTCTCTCTTTCTTCTCCCTTCCTATGCTGCCGCTGGCACGCGCTGGGTGTGCTCACCTCTCAGGCCTCTCTCAGTCAAAGCTGGATTTTTGCAGTTGCGTCTTTTCGTTTGTGTGTTTTTCTTTCTCCTCTTCACATGTCTCAGCCCGTCCACTTCCATTGCTGTTCACATGTTGTTCAGCCCCACTCGCACTGTCCTTGCCTTGGGGGGGTCCCAGAAGCTCAAACGGCCAGCGACTTGAGTTTGAGTAAAGCATCTGGCTTTGGAGGCCTGGCTTGTGGTAGCCCACAGACCCTAGCACGTCCTGCTCCATGTTACATTGAGGCATTACCTAGATGACGTTCTGTGGGGAACAGTTGGAGCCCAGCCTGTGTTACTCTCTCTGTAGAGAGAGGCAGTAATTTAGTACATTGGCAAGTGTTACGTTCTTTTCACTTGGGATCTCTGTGAGTGGTTACACATTTTAAAAGTATCAAAAGATATCAGTACTTTTTAAACAACTGCCCTTTCTGCGCCTCAGTCACTGCATTAGGCTCTGCTTTGAATAGGTTTCACTCTTCACTGGATTATCCCCCCCCCCCCCATTCACAGCACGAGTGCATTCCCTGCAGAGTTCTTCTGGACCTCTCTGCTGAGAATTTCAGAGAGGCTGGCACCTTGCATGTCTCTCTTTAATTGGAGATCATTGTAGGAGCCTCGGGGAGTAATGTAACACGGCCCCAGAGGTGTGCACACATGCGGGGCCTTTCATCCCACTGTAAATCCAACATTCATCCCTGATCATTTTTTGCAGAGCATCTGCATCCTACTGAGTCCATTCATGTTCCATCTGGCACACCCCTCCATTCTTCCCATAGGAAGGTAACGGGAGGGCTGGTTCAGTGGTTGCAAGTCTTGTTAGATTTGTTGCTGAGGCAGAGTTATTTGCCCGGGTATCTTCTGTGTTGGTTCCAGAGCAGTCTTTTGCAGGGTATGGGAGAAGGTAGAGGCCCAAAGCCATGATTACTAGGTCCTTGATTCTATTCACTTAAATCTCTGTCGGGGGGAGGGGGGGCTGCTAAATGCTGTGTGTGTTCCACAACTCTGTGATTTCAATTCACAAGTATAAAAAAGTGTATTGGATGCAAAATTGACACCCCACAAATCTGTTTTTATCGTAATCAAAGCCAGTTTTTAGTTCTTAAGTCTGTAAAGATAGGTTTGAAATGGCTAGTGAAATTTTGAGACCCACCCTTTCAAGGGGCAGGGCTTTGCATTGCTCTTTTCCCATCCTTGTGACTGAGAGATTTAAAATAAATTATGTAATGTAAGAAAATAATTGCTTTATCTGCATAATAATCTGTGCAGTTTGCACTGAATATATTTTTTAGCTCTTTTCCCATCCTTGTGACTGAGAGAGTTAAAATAAATTATGTAACGTAAGAAAATAATTGCTTTATTTGCATAATCTGTGCAGTTTGCTCCGAATATATTTTTAAAAATTTTCATGCTTTGGTTAGGTTTCCAAGTCTGGTTTTTCTGCAGAATACTCAGTTGTTTTGTTGGGGATTGTGAGATGCTTTGAAGGATGAAAGTGGTGTATAAAGGTGGAAGAACAGGAACTGAACCTCATGGTCTGAGAACTTAAGACTTGGACACCCTGGGGAGATGCACCTTGATCATCTGCTTTTAAAGCCAAAACTCTGGAAAAAGAGTGCTTTTCTCTCCCCCCCCCAACCCCCACCCCATAACTAAGTAGACTAGAAACATGCTTCTTTGTTACAATGAAAACAAATTGGGGAGGGAGGTCTGCAGAAGGTGTGCTATATTCTATAATTAAAGGCCATATCTGGGAGGGGCAAACATAACCATGTAGATTGCACCTCCCTGCCCTACAACATCAGAGATGTGCCTTCACCACTTGCAGGATGAACAGGGAACCAAGACACACTGCTAGCAGTTGCTCTGCTGGGCTGAACAGGAAAAGGCTTGAGCAGGAGAGGGCTTAACTAAATGGGAGTTGTGCTAGTCACTAGTCCATTGGTTATAGTTACTGCCACTGTGGTGAACAGGTCTTTTATTTACAGCCTCTCCATTTTAAAAGATGGGTCTGTGGTACGTTAGGGATAGTTTACATTAGACTTGCCACAACTGGGGAGCATACTTCAACCGTATAATTTTCCCCTTCTGGCATCATCTTCTGCATGGTCTCTTTGCCAAACAGGTGTGAAAAGCAACGGTACTAGGGATAGCTCATGTACAGGTTGTTTTCATAGCTAGCAGATGTGCCCATGAGTCTTCCAAGCACAGGGCTACAGAGTAACCGATTCCGTGGTCTTGTGCCCAGCTGAGAAAGGGACAGAGCTGTTGCTTTGCTTGTATTGTATGGCATGGGTTGGGGACTGTGTTTGGAAGAGATTAGGATAGGAGCAAAATCAGACAGCTAGTGGGATTTATTTCCTGTATGTTCCTGTACTTCAGATTAAAAAAGCTGAGATGGATCGGAAAACACTTGATTGGGAGATTGTGGAGCTCACTAACAAGCTACTGGATGCCAAAACTACCATTAATAAACTGGAAGAGCTTAATGTAAGTAATTGTTCCTTGACAGTGTTTCCATTGCGAGAAAGTGGAGTGGGGGGAAGACGTGATCTGTTCATTCCTTCCTGAGCTTGGGACATACATACTGGTGAAGTACAGAGAGTTGGAGCTATGTGGAGAACTGAGCATGAGCTTCATGTGGGATCAAGGAAGTAGGAGCTCCAAGAGAAGACACTCGGCAGCATAAAATTGAGCTGAAGCCCTAAGACATAACTGAGCAGCATATTGGAGCTGAGCTTTTGCAAGAGGCTTGGTTACTTGAAAAAGAACGAGATGCCTAATCAGCTTGTCATGAGAGCAGTCCCTCTTTTAAAGCTGCCAACTAGCAGATCTTCTATGTAACTATTTGGTCTGTTTGTGCTGGATTTGATATTGGCTATTTTGTTGCGTTAACCACTGTCTTTTGTTTAAAGGGGAGTTTGGCCCCCCCCCCCTCAAATGTGGACTCTGCACTCTGATCATTAGACTTCACCTCCCTACCTATGCAAAAACCCCAAGGTGCTGCCTCTGGTGCTGGCCACTAACCAGGTACCCTGTCTTTAAAATCCTAAATTAGCAACACTGCCCTTTTCATGAATGATAGTGAAGCAGGATCTGAATTATTCCACAGTTCTGGACATCTCAGTATGAAGAATTCAATGTTAACACCTGAAGATATTCACAGGATGGAAGAAAGGCAGGAAGTCTTCTGGAAAATCAAAATGTACTCAGTCTGGTTGTTTTGAGCAAAATGGATTTTCGTTTCTTTTTTTATTGTATAAACCATATTCAGCCAAATCACTTCACTGGGGTTTAAGCAGTGTTTAAACCCAAGTATGTTGATTTGCAGCCCAAGCGGCTTAAAACATAAGCAGGCAAGATGGGTAGGAAATGCATGATAAAGGAGAAGCAGGGGAGTGTACGAAGTTCAGCGGTATGTAAAAATGTACAAAACAACCTTTTGAGGAGGCTTTTTTGCACGTTTTAGTCTTCTCTGTCCAAACAAGAATTGGCTAGGGTCCACTTTAAAGAACAAGCAGTGTGATTAGAGATGAGAAGTTGATGTGATTCGGGGTCTGTATGCTAATAAAGGGACTGACTGATTTGGGGTCAGGCCTACTATTAAGCACGGTCATCTGTCTCATGTGGCAGATTTTGGGGGACCTTTAAATGGCACCAAATTGTCAATTACTTTATTTGTACTACTGTGTGTGTTGGGGGGAGGGGGGCGAGCTATTTCGATTTTCTGCCTCAGATCCCAAGCTAGTTCGGTCTATCTGGTTGTGAATTCCTGTGTTATCTTGGCAGGAGCGATATCGACAGGACTGTAACCTGGCAGTGCAGCTGCTGAAATGCAACAAATCTCACTTTCGGAACCACAAATTTGCTGATGTGAGTGGTGGCTTTGTGTTGAGTTACTGTTTAGTAAATCTCTTCAAGAGGCCTCCTTGCAGCAAAAAAGAGGAATAAAAGGTTGCATGGAGGGGAAGGGGTTGGCTGCATTTTAGTGATTTTCATGCCTTTATAAGAGGCAGGTTCTCTAGTGGCTTCACAGAGGTTCATTCCATCTTAGGGCCACTGTAGAAGTTCCTGTTTTAGTCTCAGAATGCACCATAATAGTATCATTTATTATGGGTATGTTCATGTGTAAAGTGACTGTTGTATAGAGGTACACCACTGTGGTGCCACGTCTGTGTGTTGAGAAATTGGTTCCCAAATGAAAAGTAATGAATGCTGAGGCCTTTAGAGGAGGAGAGAAGGACCCATCTTCAACCAGTCATATGGCTCACTGTGGTACTGTACACAACTGTGTGAGTGCCACATTTCACTCTAACGTTTCAGAGCTCCTCTTAACAGTATAGTACAGCCAGCCTTATTGCTTAATATTCACCAAATTAATGCCACTCTTCAGAATTCAGTCTCTGAGACCAGTTTATGATTGGTATCTTCCACCTGTTTTCCTTTACAGAGGTTTTGAATTCTTTGGGTTGAAGTGGGTTGTCCATCCCTTTCTTTCTTACACATATTGGAAAGTCACTTGTTTCAAAAACAAGGACACTAGAAGCAAAGTGCTGCTTGTGTTCCTTGAATGTTCCACTTGCTGGAAATGTTTTCTTACTGAAAACTGGGCTGGCTTTTGGTAATGTCATAGAATTTTGGACAATTTCTGGTATTTTCTGGCTTTCCTTGTTTGTAAAAACATTTTATTTATTTTTATTTATTACTTCACTTATAGATAGGCTTGCCAAGTCCCCCCAGGGGGCGGGGAAACCCCTGCCCCAGAGGCCCGTTCCTCGCCGCCAGCGGATTGGGCCCCGGGGGGAACCCCACCCTGACGTGCAAGTCACCTGGAAGTGACACGACCACGACGGGCACACTGGGGGCGGGGCCACGGTCATCCGAGGGAAAACTCTATGGTTTTCCCTCGGATGGTCGTGGCCCCGCCCCCAGCGTGCCCGACGTTGTCATGTCACTTCCGGGTGGCGTGTGTGCAGCGCGCGCGCGCACTCCAGCTGCCAGCCAGGAGTCCCCCGCTGTGGCTCAAAATGCACTTGGCAACCCTACTTATAGACCCCCCCTCCCCCAAAGTGATGTATATTATCACTGTGCTCAAAGTGGCTGGGAAACACTGAAACAAACAATAATAGTTATGATAGGGAAGGGAGACACAGTGTCTTTCCTTGCTGGGAAACTCTCTTGGGCCAAGGGTTCCCTGGAAAATACACTGGTAACCCACCACCACCACTGAGGACCTCCTGAGAGTAAAAATAATAAAATACATTATCAAACGCAGCAGCAATAAATCGTACAATATCAAGACACACTTCTTAAAACCACTGTTGTCACACTTCAGAGGTTTTTGTAGGTTAGGTCACTTTCGATAGAAATGCATTTGCATGCTGAGGCCTGATCCAATTTTTGTGCCTAAAGAAAAATAATAATTTTTCACTGGGGGTGGAAAATAATGCCATTACCTAAAACATATGAAAGAGATTGTGTGTCCAATGCCAGGTCTTAAGAACAGTTTTCCTTTTCATGTGTAGGATGAGGAGGGTGGAATTCAGGCAATCTTTTATTCAGCTTACCTTTATGGAATGCCTTGAAGCACTTTGAAAACCTTTAGCTTAAGTCTAAATATATGCTTATCTAAATATATGCCTCAATCTCTCTTGAAGAATCAGTTTGGGTAAAATGTTATTAATAGGACAAGCCATGTATTCATAAAGGAGGACTAGGATGCATCTGAGCTTGTCCCTGCAGCTCACGGTTGGCGAGAATGGGCTGAGATCTGGTATTGGAACATAACGCTCATTCACACCACAGCCCTACCTCTCGTCTTCTGCTGATTCCACGTGGTCTTTTTGCCCTGGCACAGAATCTCATGTGCCAGCACCAGCTATTCCTTCCTTACTGTAACTGGCTTAGAGTGAGCTCAGCGAGGTGGGGGTGTCCCTCATTTTCTGTCTTCAAAGTCAGAAAGTGCCAGGATGGTAATTGATCCTTCTTCCGGGGCAGGTTGCCAAGGCGGTGGATTGTAATTGCCACATGCTCCCTGGGAGCTGCAGATTCTGGTAAAGGGGACTGGTCACTCAGTTCAGTGCAATCACCAGATAATTTTTTCCACCAATCAATGTTGGCCTAATGTGTGCCAGCGCGGCTCTTTTGTCTTTTGCTCATGCTGGTGCATATATGTCTCTCCTACATAGGTTTTGTCTGTCGGGTCAGGAGCCGGGGAATAATCCAGATTGCTCTGTTGTTGGGACAGAAATGGATGTCTCTTTGTATTTGTAGGTGATTAGAGAAGCCCTTTAATGGCATGGCACATCAGAAGAAGGAGATTGGTTTGGGCTTAGCTGTCTGTTCCACCTATTGCTTCATGCGCTTGTCCCAACCTAAGAGCTTGTTGTTTGCTAGACACTGTATGAGCTTCAGTGTAACTTTCCTGTCTCCTCCCTCATAGCTTCCCTATGAGCTGCAAGACATGGTCAATAAGCATCTGCATAGTACTCAGGAGTCCTCAGGCCCTGGCCAGGAGGCCCTACACACCTTGGCCCCATCTGACGTTGTGCCCACCTCTGTCATCGCCAGAGTCCTGGAGAAACCCGAGTCCCTGGTGCTGAACTCTGCTAAATCCGGCAGTGGCAGCTGCCCCGTTGCCGAGGATGTCTTTGTGCATGTCGATATGAGTGGAGCTCTACCTGATGCCTGTCCCAGTTCAGGGCAGTCTGGAAGAGAGGAAGTAGAAGGAGGGAGACAGCAGAATGGGGGCTGCAAGCCACAGAACAGCTTGGAGAGTCTGCCTGGAGAGGTGCCCACATTTGAGAAGTTGAGCCCCTATCCCACCCCTCCCCCTCCCCACCCTATGTACCCGGGACGCAAAGTGATTGAGTTCTCTGAGGACAAGGTGAGGATCCCAAAGAACAGCCCCCTACCTAACTGTACCTATGCCACGCGCCAGGCTATCTCCTTGAGCTTGGTTCAGGGGGAAGAGGAAGGCGGTGAGAGGCAGCGAACCCTCCCCAGTAGCCCCGCCTCCGAAGGCCAGCGCTCCACCTCCAGTTGCTCCTATCAGCCCTCTCCGAAGGTGAGCCGAGCTCATGGTTCCTCGCAGAGCAGCCCCTTCAGCAGCCCCCCACAGGTTCCCAGCACTTTTGCGAGTTCAGCCAGCTCAGAGGAGGACCTGCTGGCAAACTGGCAGCGGATGTTTGTGGACAAGGCTCCCCCCACCACAGAGCGAGTGCTGGTGAACCGCACTTCCTTTAGCCGCGACACAGCCCAGGAGCTTCAGAAGCGCTTTAGCCGCTCCATGCAGGAGTTGGGGAGGGCAGCCTCTGCTTACTCAGATGGTGAGGAGTCAGCACAAAGCTGCAGCTGGACCGTGAGCAGAGACTCCAGCATGGACACGGACAGCACAGAGTCCCGGGCTCGCCGGAGCCACTTGTGCTCTGACTACGGCACAGACTTCTCCCAGGAGGAGGCCCATAAATTGCTGCAAGGGGGTGGCAGTGAGGGGCTGGCAGAGCTCCCCAGTTCATCTTCACCAGAGAAGCACAAAGACGGTGTAGACATGGACTCGCCCAGGAGCCCAGCTGAAGAACAGGAAATCCGGCTACGGGGGAACGAGAACAGCCAAGAGGCCGTCTCTGAGCCAAGCAGGCAGTGCAAGAGCAAGGCTCCTTCTGGCCGCCCCCACCGCAGTCCCAAGAGGATGGGGGTTCATCACCTCCATCGCAAAGACAGCCTGACGCAAGCCCAGGAGCAGGGCAACTTGCTCAATTGAGGGTAGGGAGCAAGACAGGCCTGGGGTGCCCAGGAGCCAAGCGGTCCATCCCTCTCCCAAGGGCTGTTGCCTGTAGTCCTGGAGCTGAAAGGACTGCCATTGTGGTTCTCCTGCCCAGGAATTCCAGGCCATTTTTATATATATATTTATTGTATTTTTAATACATATGAAGAGTGGAGATCAATTCTCCCGCAGCGCCAGAACAAAACACTCCGGTGTTCACCAGCAGTCTGCTCTGTCCTGGTGTTCACAGCTCAATTTGCACTCACTCTCATTCTTCTAAAGCTGAATTCTGCCTTCACCCTCCTCTTTAGGTTCTAATATTGTCCCATTCTAATTCATGAGTCATCATGACCCTTGGACACCTCGAGCCTGCACTCCCGCCTCTTCGGCCTGTGCCAAGAAACAGGCGCACGTCCCGCTTCTCTCGTCTGAAACTTTGACCAACCCATTGTGTGGCGGGTGTGAGCCACAAAGGCTTCCATGTGTGGGTGCCTCCAGCTGTGTGTGGTTTGTATGTTAGCTTTTACTTTGCTGAATTAATGTTTCTTTCTTCCGGTGCTGTGTGGATGTATGCAACTGAGCAGGGTGGACAACATTCATAGGCTGCTTCACCAGGCACGTTGCTGTTTATGTCCTGAGCTGGGCACGGCACTCGCTGAGAGAGGCTGGCCGCACAAATGCACTGGGCGAGTGTAAGTTTCCCCCTGCTAGACTAGGCTCCAGAATTGCCATGTTGAATCACCCAGAAAGGTTGTGCTAGACTGCTTTGGCCATAATGGGAGGGGGGGTGACTTCTGTGCTGGTGTCTGCAGTTAATCATGTTGGTTCTTACTTGGGTGGTTCCCCTGCCGTATTCCAATGATGTTAGATGAGATATGCTCCTTCATTTACTTCCTGTTTTGGTTTTTGACTTACGAAATGTGCTCTGCTCTTCTTTTGTAAAAGAAGAGAACCTGCAGAGGGGGGAAGAACAGCCTATGGGCTGTGCATGACATGGGGCCATTTCACTCTATGGCCAAACCCTAAAGTTTCTCTACCTTTGGCACAGAAAGAGATGTGGGTCCTTTGCCTCCTTGGAGATGGCTGGTGAGGATGGGCATCCCTATCTTGGGCCGCAATCCAGATGTACACTCTGGTGCCTTCCCAAGGCCTTATCCAAGGTCTGGCTTTTGTTGCTGTTGTTCCTGTCATCTTTTCTGTGTGTTCGGTGGTGTTGTAGTTCCCTTTGCAGGATTTTTCTCTGTCTGCATATGTGCACACACAGCTGAAGTGGTTGGGGGGAGGATTTAACAGTATTTGGCTTTTTCTTCCTAGTCTTATTCTGGTCCCCTGGGTTTTAAACAAGAAGGTGCAACCAGTAAAGTCACTAGGCTGCCGGGCCTAAGTTTCTTTGCCAGCTCTTTTGGTTTGAATGAACACTGCATGATCTTCCATGGAAGAAGCACTCTAAAGCCTTCCTCTGTAACACAGGGAGTTTGCTCCCTTGCGAACACCAGCAAAGCTGCCAAGGAAGCCTACCTAATAGCTTCACAGGACCAACAACCCTCCCTCAGCTTTCTAGAATCTATTGGGCGGTTGCCAGAGCCTTTGCAGGCTACGGGGGCTTCGGCTACCCTCTGCTCCTCTCCCTTCAGACCTAAGCCAGGGTCTGCCACATGTGAGGCTTGTTGGCCATAGCAGACTAGATGTGGCCTTGTTAACTGGCCGTTCCTTCTTCTGTCAAGCTGTTGGCCTCCGGCATGACTCTGTATTTTTTGGGTAGCTATACCAGTAAATTGGTGCTAAAGATGGACACCCTTCCTTTAGCTTACTTGATTTGTAACCTTTAATGATCTCACTCCTACAGCTGGTAATTTCTTATTCTGCTCAACCATTGTTGCCACTGCAGCATTTGGGGGTTGTCTTTTCAGTGGGTGGGGACTTTGCTCTGTAAAGGGCAGGATCAGGGTTGGCATTTCTTCCCGCCCTGGCCCCTACTGTGTTTTCTTTCTTTTTTTCCCCCTCCTAGTGAGGGGTGCTGGAGGTGAAGGCTTCAGAGCTGCTTGGTGGGTTCCCGTATGTAGTCTGTACTGGGCAGAACCAATGCTGGGTTAATCGTACCCTGTAGAATATGAGCCCTCGTCAGCAGGCTGCTTAGTGAGGATGGAAATGATGAGTTCAGAGCCCCGTTCTCCCTTCTGGAGATGGCTACGCAGCTGCATTTAAAGGCAAGTGAAGAACTGGCATGGCCCTAGCCACCTGGCTGACTGAAGGAAGGCGCTCCACTGTTGCTTGCCTTTAATCGTGTTGAGCTCCAAGGCTAGTCAGGGGAGGGGGGGAATACTTATGAGCGCATTTCCAAGGTGCCATTTATTTCATGTGGGAGTGGGTGGTAGCAAAGCCTCCGAGAAATGCAGCTTTCCTTCTGAAGCTCTTGATGCAGTTCTGTGGTGCAGCTCTTTGTATTTTGCTTGTCCTTGGCAGTATTAGTTCTCTTGGGGAGCTTGAGTTGCCTTCTTCAGCTGCCCCGTGTTTCACAGTGTCCCAACTCAAGACTGTTAATCTGTGACTAATGTGTTTTTTTCTGAGATTTTCAAACTGATGTATATTTTAAAGCCAGAAATAAACTATTTTAAAAGTATGTCTCTGCATCATGACCCTAAGAATCTCACAGCTCAACTTGCAAAAGTAAAGTGCACAGCTGATGCTCACTTTTACTCCACAGTCTTTCCAAAAAAACTGCACTCCTGCTGCAGGGTTATCACATTTCTCAAGCCATCAAAATGCAGTATCTCAGCCCCAGGGAAACGTTGCCCTTTCTGCTAGGTGGCCTGTTCATTGGTATTGTATTGCCTGCATAATTATCAGTGTGCAAAAACAATTCACAGAACAATGGTGGGAACAGTTGTGCCCCAGTATAAATTACAATATAAACAGCAGTGTGATCATTCACCCTTCTTAGCTGGATGCTGTTCTACAAATTGGGAGCAGCGGGTGTTTGCCAGAAAAAGTCCTTTATTGGAAACTGTAGGACACTGCTGCCTCCTAGTGGTTTGTGACACCAAGAAAGGTTCTATGGGTGAAGTGACTCCAATGTTTTATATCATAGTGACAGTCTGGTCATGCTCTGCCGTACTTATATAGGCAAGCAGCAAGACTATACCTTACTATGCTGCTTAAATTGTGCTACGTTTTGCAAAAATTCCAGGAGGTGGTGAACAGTAATCTTGCTACTTAACTATAATAAATCAGCGGATATGAAAAGTGGCTTAATTATGCCATTGTTGGTATACTAAGGTGGAGAGGAATTTTCAGTTCAATTCGGCTTTGAATTTTTAAGTCCTGTACTCTAATATTGTTACCTCTAAAGCTACTGCAAGTAAGGCTTTTGGCTGAAGCCTATGGATGTCCAACCAGAAAGTGTCTTCCTTAGCCAGTGAATGGAATCAATATGCAGCTTCCATCTGCACTGATCTTATTTTTAAAAAATGGCTTCCTTGAAGGCAGGAAGGGGTGTGTACAAAAGTGACACCCTGAACTACAAAATGCAAGAAAACCTTGTCAACAAACTCATCTGAGGGGTCTCTTCCTTTAGAAGAGTAAGTGTAAACAGTACGTCAGATAACTTAATTCACTAACAATAAATGTAGTAGTCCTACTCCTAGAGAAGTACCAGCAATATAATAAATATTTTCAATATTTTTAAAATATTTTTAAGTGTATTATTCAACTGCTCTCCACCGCCCTGAGAACCATCTGGGGAGGGTGGTATATAAATCTAATAAAATAAATATTTGCATGAGATTTTTTTTTTTATTGCTGGGATTCTGGTCTGTGCCATTGCTTGACACAGTTTGCCTCTGATGTCCTGTTGCGATGTTGGAACGCAATGATATCGGCCAGAGTTCACTTGTGGCAGTTGTATGTTGGACTTCAGATTTGCTAAGGGGTTCACAGGCTGACTATGATGGGGCACAAATTAACTCCATTTAAAGGGGGGGCTATTTTGTTCCAGTAATCTGACACAAATGCTGATGCCAAGCTGCATTCTTAATATGCCTGGTGACGGAGCACAAAACAAGAGTTTCTAAACATTCAGTATCACGGGGCTGTTGCCAGCTGCCCCAGTCTTGCTTTTCCCCATTAAAGCTCTCCACCCCCTGCCTACTTTGAAATGAGGTCCTCTTTCAGTCACAATTGTGTTGTTTCTGTGAACTTTATAAAATCCTACTCAAGACATTGTTACAAGCAATAGAAAGAGTATCTGTTATACATAAATATACATATCTGAATAAATACAGCCTCCCCAAAGATCAGTCAAGAATGGGTGGCGTGAGCTTAAAAATACAGTAAATGGACAATCACAAGCAACCAACAGGTTGTGGGACACACATTTATGTCGGGATTAACTTGGTTCAGGTTCCATTGGGAGAGCTAAAAGGTGACTTCAATAAGACATTCACAAAGTGTGTGAAGCTGCAGGCAGGCATGGCAATTGCACATATGAGTATAAGATTTCACACACCCATCTGTTTGCCTGGTACATGCACTCACTTGCAAAAGCACACACCCACAACACGCACTCACACGTGACAATTGTGTGAATGCATGAGTCTACACACACACTTTTTTCACATACATGAAAATGTTTTTTTCATTAGAGGCACCTGGAATTTCCTATGTTTCACATCTCTGTTTCTGCTAGTAGACTTTCTCCAAGGCCTGACGTTACCAAGACCATCTGGGAACTGGAATCTGCAAAGTGAATAAAAGTGAATTTTAACTGAAGTATGTACCCTGGCCCAGAAGCACAGGGTCTATAACAGGCAAAGCTGTAAAGGAACCATTAAACAAGGTATTCCTAAGGGAAGTAAGTGGGGACAGGTGAATAGTTAGTTACATTACATCTTCACAGAGAACAGAGTTAATGTGCTTAGATCATGACCACATAGAAGGTGGAGGGTTTTTTTTTGGTGTGGAATTGGTATGTGCTGTTGCCATAGGCAACTGGGCTGCTGTACCATTTATGTATGACTATACAAAGAACCAGTCTATCTTCCACTGTAACCAAGGAAACTGGTGCTTCAAAATCATAGTATCAGAATTCCTTTAGGGACATGCTGCCTGCTGCTTTGTAATTCATATATCACCTGTCCTCATCTGCCAAAAGATATAATTCAGAGAAAGCCCTAGTAAATGGGAATCAAGTCTGGATCCAGAGATACCTTGGTCAGTTATTTCTTATAACTCTCACTGCACGGAGGCAAGAGCACTTTTCTACCTAATAGGCATCTGAGACTAATAAATACGTTATCCAATTAGGATATACTTCACTAGGATATACTTCATGGGAAGACTATTTCTTTTAGATATATTTTAAATCCCTCAAACCAATGGCTGAATGGTTTTTTTAAAGCACTGTTATTGCATCAAATAGGAGCTGCGGTCGCTCAGTGGTTAAGACGCTGAACTGCAGGCTGTGGAAGGTCGGTAGTTCAGCAGTTCGAGAACCGGGTGCCGCATGATGGAGTGAGCTCCCATCTCTAGTTCCAGCTCCTGCCAACCTAGCAGTTCGAAAGCAAGAAATTGCAAGTAGATAAATAGGTACCACTTTGGTGGGAAGGTAACAGCATTCCGTGCGCCTTGGTGTTTAGTCATGCTGGCCACATGACCACAGAAACGTCTTCGGACAGCGCTGGCTCTTCGGCTTTGAAACGGAGATGAGCACCACAACCCTAACGTCGGATTTGACTGGCTTTCGAGCAAGGGAAACCTTTACCTTTACTATTGCATCAAAAATAACTGGGAACTGTCTGTATTTTTTGTCCAAGCAGGCTCTATCAGTCCTACTGATCCTTATCTTAAACATTAACTGTGGAGCATGTTCCAAAAACACCTGGATTTAATTGGGCACAAGGTCCTGGCTGTGGTTCATGTTGAATGTTGTCAAGGGATCTGATGCCAAAGAGAAGGTTTCAGACTGCCTCAGGAACATTTACATCATTCGAGGGGAGGAGCCAAGGACACAGCAACAGAGCACATGTAGATGATCCCAGGATCAATCTGACATCCCCAGTTACAGGCAGGGGCAGTCTGGGGTCCTAGGCAAAAGTCAAGGATGGCCTCTCCCTCACCCATTTTATTCCTGCCGTCATATATCTCAGTCAGCTATGAATGGTTCGGTGTGGCAGTAGCAGGTGGCACACAGTATATGTAGACAGCTGCTGCATGGGCCATGGGTGGAAAGAAGGGAGCATGTGATGCTCTTGTCTTGTGCCTATGTGCCACTTTCTTCCCTGCAGCTGCAGCTTGGTGTGCTGGCTGGCCAGAAAGTGAGGACGGTTGACTGCACCATCCCTCTCTGCTGGCAACAAGGCAGGACTGAGACATGGAGAAGCCAACAGCAACTGAGCTAAGGGCCTGCAGGAATGGCCAGGGCAGTTGTATGGTGGTTGGGAGCCCAGCCTCTGTTGTTTGCTGATGCTGTTCAAGTCACGGCACTGCTGCAGCAGTGGCAGAGATAAACACACACACACACCCATAAGTCACGGCACTGCTGCAGCAGTGGCAGTTGTAAACACACACACACACCCATAGCTAAGACTGCCAGTTCTTAAAGGATTATGGGGTAATGGGGTTCTGGAAAGACCTTGTAGTGCCCAGGGCCTGGGACTGCTACTGTTGTTCAGCCAGTGCTGAGCTAAGTGGACCAAACTTTGAGTCCTTCTGAGAAAGGGGACTATAAATAATGTAAATAATTCAGTATAAAGCCACTTTATATGTAAGTACTAAGGTATATTTTAAATTTTTAAAAGCCAAAAAGCTTTCCTTGGGGTACAAAATAATTACTGCAGGGTTACAGTTTTGGGACCTTGGATCTTAAAAATCCACACACACACAGCAACCTGAACTATGATTCTTCTTCACACAGCAACCTGAACTATGATTCTTCTTCAATGTCCCCTTTTCTCGTGCCCCACCCCTTCTAGTTTCCTCTCCTCCTCCTCAATGATATTCCTGAAGTCTTACTGCTCTGGCAGATCCACGAATTCTTCTCTCTGGCCATTACTTCACGAGTTTCGTTCTCCTCCTCTTCCTCACCCTCAGATAGAAGGTCAGAGATCTGCTGCTGCAGTTCAGGACTGATGTTGTTCTCTGCTAGGATCAGTGTCCTCAAGGCTGTTGGGTAGTTTTCCACCATGTCTAGCAAAATCTGAATTAAAAGGAGACCCGAAAAGCAGTTGTAGAAACAGCTCAGCTTAAAGGCCAGACCAAAAAAAGGTGAGTATCAAGGGATGCACATCTGCTTTACGCACTTTTAAATCTCTGCACCCTCATGCCTTAGAATTCCACTTCTAACCTCTTATTGGTAAAAACAAAATATCAGCTTATGTAGCGGTATATCGTTACGTTTCTCTAAAAGTATCCTATAAGGCATTAAGACAAGAATAAATAAAACCAATAAAGCAAAGCTATTACAGTAAAAGGAACCTTTCTCATTAACCATGGCTATGTCACTTGTGACCTTTGTTTTTATTTCCCAATAGGTTATGTCTGGAAAATTTAGGTGGATAACATCATTTCCTGCTTCTGAAGGTCATCCCATGACTGCCAAATGTTACCTCAGAACTGGATTGTATTTGTGGAATGAAACAAAGCAGAAGAGATGAAAGGCTTGGCTGGAAATAGACATTAATGGGTACTGAGCTGGAGGAAAAGGTTGTACTGTGGTCCAGACAAAAGAGAAGGGCAGTTACAGTGCCAGAGAATTTGAAAGTCCACCCCTTATGCTGCCCTATGCTAGTATATGCGCTACTTGAAACCTCCAGGCTCTCACTAGACCAGTTAAAGGGCACAGCAGGAGGCCTCTGAGGTCTAAGATGCCAGAAGTGTCTTAGGACAACCAACTTTCTATGGGTGTGGATGTGTGTATAATTGTGTCACTCATATACTCAAATCATGTTGCAGCACACAAGGGAAGGGAGCATGTGAGCCCAACAACTAACCAGGTTCATGTTTGCCACAAACTCTGGTTTGTTTGTGGTATCTGGATCAAGCCAGCAGTGTCAGCAGCTCAGGTGCTCTACTTAGGGTTGTTTTTCTTCATTCCACATGCAGGGATGAGAACTGAACTCTGAGCAATAAGGCACATCTGTGCATACACAACTCTAGAGAAAATGTCCTTATCTCTTGTAGCAGTAGGACCCCTGACTAATGCCCTATATCTCTGTAGTTGCAGCAATTTCTGGCATTTCCAGAGAAGGAAAGCTCAATCCAAAAAATCTCAGCAGGGAAAGCTTCCTGACCATGAGAGACAAAATTTTATATTTGGTAAGTTAGATGCAGCACAATGTTTGGCACAATGTTTGTATCTCCCTTCTGCAGCAGCTTGAAATGCTCCCTGAATTTCCTTTCCTGTGGGAAAATGCCCCCCTACAGGAACAGGATATGGCTGTGCATTTTGGGCTGCCATGGGAGAGGGGGATCTATAAGAATCAAACTTTGTAGCAGAAACCCTTCCATCTGTGGAAATGCTGTGCTTGATCCAACCCAATCAGAAGAAGCACAGGTCTACTGACAAACTAGTATGCTGACTCTTATGATCTGGAAGTGGAAATGAAAGTGACAAAGGGCCACACTCCCCTTACCAAAGCTGATTGGTTGGTAAGTCCTGTTCCTTCCAAGTCCAGAACCTCTAAGGTGCGGCTGGATGCCACAGAAACTGCCAGCATCCCTGCTATCTGGTCACCTAGGGAGCAGAAAGCCAGGAGAAGTCAGCAAATCTCCTGCAGGCCATGTCCCACACACCCATTCCAGGCCACAGACTTTGGGGGCAGCTATCTGTGCCTTTAGCAGCCTCTCTCGTCATCGGTCTTGCTCGCAAACTGTACCTCATTTAATTTCTACAAGGTAAAGGTGCAAGTGCAGTAGTTCTTCAGAGAAAGGGAGGAACTGTATTCATTTGTCTGCACTGTTTTTTCTCCTGGCTTCAGGCTGGTTGAGGAATCAAAGCCATTCACCTGCACATGTGCAGAATGTTTTTCCCTCACTGCAGAGTCATTTAATTTCTACAAGGTAAAGGTGCAAGTGCAGTAGTTCTTCAGAGAAAGGGAGGAACTGTATTCATTTGTCTGCACTGTTTTTTCTCCTGGCTTCAGGCTGGTTGAGGAATCAAAGCCATTCACCTGCACATGCACAGAATGTTTTTCCCTCACTGCAGAGTAAGCACAGGCAGCCCCATCTTATGTCAGGAGACAAGGTTTCTGGGCCAAAAGGCACAGCTTCCAGCAGGCGTAAGCCTTGGCACCTCTCATTTCACAAGGCATGAGTTCACAGAGGAGAGGCAGAGCTAAGACACGCCTCACCCACAGAAAGGGCAGATGCAGGTGGGGTGTGCTGAGGAGCTGCTTGCCTTTGTCTCCCTGAGGCAGGATGGGGAGAAGAGAGCTGCCTGGTCTAGTCTCTATCTCACCAGCTGCCAATTCTGCTCAGGCAATGCAGCTGCAGCGAGGGCTGGTTTCCATAGCAACCACTCCGGGAGCTCCTTTTCTCTCTCCTGTATTTTGAAGATGAGGGAAGGAGGATGTTAAAAGGAGTGGAAAGAAAATGTCCAAAATGAAGGCACTACCACATTTGTAAAGAGGAGGAGCTGCTCTCAGTTGTAGTGGTTTCCAGCCAGATGCTCTTTAGTCTTCAAGCAACTCCCTCTGCTGAGCATGACTGGTAGTGAGTCTCCTCTTTGGTAAAACGTGGTGGACCATCGTCCCATATGCTTCCATATTCTAGGGCTATGACAAATGCCTGTTTTCTTCTATATTTTAAATTACAGAACTCCCTCTGCTGAGCATGACTGGTAGTAAGTCTCCTCTTTGGTAAAACATGGTGGACCATCATCCCATATTCTTGGGCTATGACAAATGCCTGTTTTTATATTTTAAATTACAGGGGTTCTGCAGTGGACTAGAGATTCTTTATTTAAAAAGTGAAAACTTGGTTCCGGCCCAAGTGCTTCCCACTTCAGAGGCAAACTCAAGCAGGAGGGACTTACTGAAGGTCAAACTAGATGTGACAATGTCTTCATAGCCACCGTGAGGATGCGGCCAGCCTGCCACCCTTTTAAAGTCACTTAAAAATGCTCCGCAACTGGCTAAGGTGCTCTTTTTCATCTCCCCCCCCACACACACACCTTATCAAGTGCCAAAATGGCCACCCCTCCCCATAGCACTTGTAATGGCATGGGGGGGGGAGGAGAAAGAAGAGAATGCTGTTTCCCAAGGGCCCTTGTGGCATTTTTAAATGACTTTTAAATGGTGGCAGCCTCATGGCCCTGAGCCCTGGAGACCTAATACCCTCAGTCAATGCTCCCTCTAAGCTGTGGAGTCCTCCTGTGAGCAAAACTTCTACTTTGTGAGCTACTGGCATTAAAGTTGTGAGCGAGCGATGTGGCTACTGCATAAATTAGTTTGCTCTGGAGCCATTCTACCTGAGCTAAGACAAAAAAGTGTGAGCCGGAGGCTAAAAAACTGTGAGCTAGCTCACACTAACTCAGCTTAGAGGGAACACTGCCCTCAGTGCAGGCCTCCCTACTGAGGAGAGTCAGAGCTCCAGGTAAAATGTTAAGCTTAAATTGGCTTAATCTAGTTCAACGTGCAGCCTCTGGCATCAATGCAACAAAACCCCATTGGTATAAAAAAAGAGGGAGGGGGAACCATGTGTCTGCATTTCTCTCACCCAGAGGGTTGTAGTCCAAGTTCAACACTCGCACCTGGGAACTGTGAGCCACTGCAATAGCCAGACGGCCCCATCCTTTGGCTGTGATGCCAGGATTGGCACTGAGGGTCAGCTCCTTCAAACCTATGTGTAACAGAGAAGCCAGATGAGCCTAGACGACAATAGTCACAACTTGGTCTCCCTCTCATTCAGGACTGATCAATGCCGCGCATGCGTGTGTGTAAAAGTAAAGTGCTGCCAAGTTGCAGCGGCCTTGTGGCAACCCCCGCAGGGCTTCCGAGGCACAAGACTAACAGAGGTGGTTTGCCATTGCCTGCCTCTGCGTAACAACCATGGACCTCCTTGATGGTCTCTCCTCCAAATGCCGACCAGGGTTGACCCTGCTTAGTTTCCAAGATTGGGCTAGCCTGGGCCATCCAGGTCAGGACAATGGAAAGTATATACTGACTTATTCTGCCTCCAGAATCACATGTGTGGGTTACAAATGCCAGAGAACTGGCTGTGTTGGTCTGTTGCAGCAAACAAAAGGTGGATTCGTGGTGCCTTAAAAACTAACAGACTTCTTGAAACGTAGCATTTCAGGAGCTAGAGCCTACTGAGAGCCAGTGTGATGCAGTGGTTAGAGTGTCAGACTAGGATCCGGGGCACCCAGGTATGAATCTCCACTCTGCCACGGAAGCTCACTGGGTGGCCTTGGGCCAGTCTCTCTGTCTCACTCAGATTCTCGAACCTACCTCAGAGAAGGTGGTGGTTGTGTGAGCGTGAAATGGAGAGAGGAGAACAATGTAAGCAACTTTGGATCCCCTCTGGGGAGAAAGGCAATATATGAATGAAGTAAACAAAGCAGACGCATATCACAAACGATGTCTTTCCTTTCATGCCTTTTCAACCCACTGTTCACATCCCCCCCCCCCTTTCTGTATGCATATATAAGTGCTAAATGAGGATTCTCTTCATCTGTCTGATGAAGCTGACTCTAGCCCATGGAAGTCTATGCTTCAGTAAAGCTGTTAGTCTTTACTAGTGGATTATGTGGATATGGATTATAATCACCACTGTGTATTTTATGCTTGTTCTTAGGCACCCAACACAGGTTCATTAACCCCTTAACATATTTTGACCATTCTTTCATTCAACTAACCGGGGTGCTTAAAGCACAGTAAAAGAATAGATTTCTTTTGCTTACAGAATAACATATTAACCCATATTTTATTCCTGAAGCATTAAGGACAGAAGTAAAATTAATGAATCCAACACTTTTTAAGAGCAGAAGTTACCTAAGCATTTTGGTGGCCAGAGAACAGAGTCTACATGGTGGTAAAAAATATAATAGCAGCTGACCATTAGCATTGTAAATCTGCCACCTGAGCCATCTTCCTCCTGTCTAATAAATAAAGTAAATAAACAATTATAGGACTGGCCATTTCCAGTCCAGTCCTTTATTCTTGTGAACTCTCAGAATCTGATATGTTCCCCAATTTATATCACAAAGATTTCTCCGGCTCTGACAATCACAAAAACTGCTGCTAACTGCTTGGTTTATGCATTACATTTGCCTTTGAGCAGCTGTGACAACAGCTGGGACTGATTGTGAAGACAAAAAAAGGGTTGTGTGAATGGGCCCTACGCTAACCACAGTGACTAGGGAGATCACATAATACTGAATAACATCCCACACCATTATAGGTATAGTAGAATGTTTACCTAGTCCCTGTAGAGACAGTTTTCCAATGGAATACTGCCTGGTGCCATTTGTCCATACTGAAGGCAGTTATCTGATTCCTTTCTCAAGTGGATGCACACCTATCAATAATATAGAAATAGGAGGACTAAATGCTAACTTATGGAAGAAAGAAACAGAAGGAGCAAGAGAGAAAGCCTCTGTGAGAAAAGAGGATGACTAGACAGGAGCAGGCAGACAGGCACAATGTTTCTTCTAAACAGATGTTCTTCATTCAAAACCCTGAAGTCTCAAACCCGACAGAACACACACACACACACACTTTTTGGGTTTTGATCTTGCAATTCTAGTGTGATGTGACTTAAAAATAGTAAGTAAATCAAGAATGAGAAAGGATGGCAGCTACATCAAATATGAGTTCCCCCATGGCCTGGAGCCAGCCATGGATTACTTGGAGGGCATCAAGGCACAATTGTACGTGAAACAGGTTTCTGGGTGTTCTGTATGTTGAGCCAGAGTGTCTGTGATCCATACCACCTTTCTCCAATATTCACTCAAAACACGTTTGCCTTGAAATGTACACAGGAGTGTTCCTTCAGCAAAAGAACATGCAGTGATACTCCTGGACAGCTCCAAAGGATGACAGTACAGCAAAGGGTATTTTGGACAGAGTAGATTGTACTTGCCTATTCTATCACAGTATCAAGTGTGAGCTGCAAAAATATAAATTATGATGACTAAATCCAGGGTTCGCTATACAGAGGCAGGCAATGGCAAATGAACCCTGTCTCTCAACTTGAAAACTATGGGATCAGTTAGCTGCGACTTGATAGCACCTTCCACCACACTGTGTTTGGTAAAAGGGGCACTGGTGAATTCCATACTAAGGCTATGCATAGTTCTCTTGTTGGTAAATTTGAAATCTCATCCTCAGCTCTCTGTACAGTCCTATGCAGAGTCTCTCCACTCTAATCCCATTGAAATCAAGGGGTTTAGACTGGAGTGACTGCACAGAATTGCACTGTGTGGGTCCCAGCCCTCAGCCAACAGAATAACTTCACTAGGGTGACACAATTCCTCCAGAAAATACTCATATGTTCTGCAAGGAAAGAGGACAGTCTGGTCTGAACAAAGGTGTGAAGCACCTATGAAATCCAGAGCCACCTCTACACTTACTCTCCTACTCACCGGACTTGGCGCCATCAGGAGGGAGAAGCCCACAGATCAAGTTGATGCCTTCATCACCTAGCATGCAGTCTCCCAAATCCAAGGCCACTAGCGAGGGATGAATGGAGAGTGCTGGGTTGAGGAGAGCCAGGCCAGCATCTGTCAGGGGACTCCCGTGGAGGCTACGTGAACAGAAATATCAGGCATTACAAACTCCTTCCTTTGGGTTCAAGTTGCTGCCGATATCATCCAACTTAAACCAGAATCAAGAAATGGTGAGAAGAAAATACAGAATGATTAATACCAGGCTAAAATGGAGCGAAACTACATTTGAATGAAGAATCCTTAAAGCAGGGGGGGACACACAGAGATAGTAGAGTGCACCATGTTAAAAGCAGCCTGGGGAGATGAAATCAGGCAGATTTTGCCTCTCTTTGGCGATAAAACAGTGCAGTTTATTACAAGCCGAGCCACATCAATAAGATTGTACAGAAAAGCTCTTTGTCTGCTTACTGGGATAAGAGAAAACTACATGTCCCCATGGCACTTTAAAGACTAACACATACAGTGTGTCAAAGCTTTTGTGACGAGCCAAAGCCCATTTAATAAGACACAAACAAATATCTACTAGAAATATTCTCTTTAGCAGGCTCTGGACTGCAAAGCGCAGACCACAATGCATCTGTTGGTCTCGTTCTTGCTGCAGGAGGCTAAGAAGGTTAAGAATCTGCCTCAGAGTCAGATATGTAGCTATTCCCTCACCTCCAACCTTGAAACAGCAAATGTCATGGATATATTTTTCTCTGATAAGTCTCCGTAAAGTCCAGCTTTAAAGAACATTGATATTCAAACAGATGAGGCATAAGCACTTGGGTAGCTACAGGGCACAACAATTGGGGCAGAATTCATGAAGTGGTGGTAGCGGGATTTTCACAGTATTTGATTTGAGCCACCCTCTGCCATCAAAACCATTTTGGGGACAAGTTTAAGGTTTCTCTGTTTAAACAGACATATAATAGAAGGCACAAATCAGAATTACTTCACATTATAGGACACATTCCTCAAGCTCTCAACGCAATTTAGTTGCTCCTTCCCACAACAGAGATTGCTTTCCCTCTGGTCTACCTGATGAGTAAAGCTAGCTTTGTAAAAAATTAACAGCTTCCTACTTTATCATAAGGAGATTTATGGAATAACTAATTATTCAGTTTATTTTGGGTGAATTATGCTATAGTATCTCACAATCATTTGGATCGGAAGCACCATGTTGGTCTTTTAAAAACCTTTTTGGTAAGGTTGAGAGAAGACACCATGGAACCTAACTATGTGAGCAAAAATAATGATTCCAAGGTGTTTACAGGGGTAAGTGAACAGTGTTGCAAACCCTCCACTAGGGATTTCACCATCGGAGTCCTGATCCCTAGTTAGTGGAGTTACTACTCACAACAAAGACTGGACAGAGCGATTGGCCTTCAGGGCCTCCGCCAGTTGCTTGACCCGGTTGATGTTCGAGACAATGCCCAAGTTAAGATTGAGCTGAGCCAAGGAGTGAGACTCTGCCACCCCCCTGCAGATGCGACCGAAATCTCGGTCAGAAAGCTGACAGCCCCGGAGGGAAAGCAGTTTGATGGAGTTCTCCCGCAGGCTCTCACAGATATCCCGAATCTCAGCACTTGATAACGTCTCCCCAGAAATCTGGATAGATCCTGGCAACATGTTTGTAAGTGAGCCAAACGCTCAGCAGCTAAATTGCAGGAGCTGCTATGAGTCCGGATCTGGGTAGGCAAAAACTGTGCAATCCAAAGCAAAGCCGCGGTTACTCTGAAATTCAGATCAGCAGAGGTAAAAACAGACGGGTGCTGAGTTCAGCGACGCAACGGTTGTGCAGTCCAGGGCAAAGCAAGCTCGAGGCCTTGGTTTAAATAGCGCTGGAGGTGCTATTCGGATCAAGCCCCAAAGAGACTGTGTCATTCCAATAGGCGCTGCTTTCGGTACTGCACA
>NW_015172587.1:203775-277419 GCF_001447785.1 Gekko japonicus
CTTCCCCCGGCCCCGGCCCGCCCCCCCCCCCCGACAGCTGCAGGCTCCGAGCGAGCCGCTCCTCCGGCTGCCGCGCCTCTTCCTACTGGCCCAGCGGCTCCCGCAGCAGCGCCCACTGCATGGCGGCGGCGGCGGCGACGGGGGGACAGAGCCGGCAGCCCCACTGCGTGGCTCCGGACTGCGCCGTCCCCGCCCGCCTCTTCGCTCGGGAGGAAGGATCCGGCTTGGTTTGGCGCGGCGCCGGTTCCTATGGCTACGGCCCGGCACTGCAGCCTCAGTCGTCCGCCTCCTCCTGCAACGCCGGGCGGGCCACGCGGCTGCCGCCTTCCCTCCAGTCCTCCCCGCAGCAGCCCCGGGCACCGCGCCCCGCCTGCCCCCTTGCGGGAGCCCAGCGGCCGCTCCAAGGCCTCCGCGGCCGGCCAGGAGGGAGAGGCTGAGGGCGGCGGGCGTGCAGGGCGCGAGGACGGCTTGCGCCCCTCTGCCCGGCCTTACAGGAAGCGGCTTTGCTCCCTCTGCAGGCAGCGCGGCCTGGAAGCTCCGCCCCGAGCGGGGCAGGAGGAAGCACTCCGTAGATGCTCAGAGGCTTTGCTCTGGTGCCCAGCCCGGAAGGAGGACGAACAGATGACCTTGTGTCTGCGCTGTCAGGCGACTAGTAGTCATGGTGGGGCATGTGCACCCAGTCTCACTCCTTGCCTGGCCCACGAGCCAGACTTCCCCCAGCATGGCCTGGCACCTTAGCCCCAAAGAAGATGCCTTTCCACGCTTAAGGTGTGGTACTGTTTGGTGCAGTGGTTAAGTGCGCAGACTCTAATCTGGGAGAACCGGGTTTGATTCCCCACTCCTCCACTTGCACCTGCTGGGTGACCTTGGGCAAGCCGTAGTTCTGATAAGAGCTGTCCTTGAAAAGGGCAGTTTCTGTCAGAGCTCTCTCAGCCCCACCTACTCAACCGGCCTACCTCACAGGGTGTCTGTTGTGGGGAGGGGAAGGGAAAGGGATTGTAAGCCGCTCTGAGACTCCCTTGGGTAGTGAAGGGCAGGATATAAATCCAAACTCTTCTTCTTCTCCTCCTCCTCCTCCTCTTCTACTGTTTCTCTGACAAAAGAGTAACTGTGGAGCAACTAGAAACCAGAAGGCCAGGGCTTAGAGCCAGGAGTTATGTTGAACACCAGAGTTCAATCCTGAAACATAAGAAATTAATCACAATAAATTTAACATCATCCTTTTTTCATTCTAAAGTGGATATGTAACAACACTGGCTTCTCTAGAGGGTGCTTATACCATATTGAAGGCTTATATCTCTTTAGCCATGACTCATTTAACCGTCTAATATATCTCTTTAGCCATGACTCATTTAACCTCCGTCTGTTATTGGGTCATACTCTGCAGTCCACAGTGCTTGCATGTAGAAGCACACCTAGGTAGACCAAAAGGACTGTCTATGGCCACTATGATATACTAGAAGCTCACGAGGAATCACTGACAGGCAAGGATGACTGGCAGTTTTTCTCCTTGACCCAAATTTCCATCTCCAAGGTACTGTTCTATAGCTACTTCTTTTCTCAAATGAATAAGCAGTCCTCAATATCTGTTTTCTTTCTCTCCTTTCCCCTTTATTTGACATTCAGCTTCTCTCATAGTCCATGCCTCCCGTAGAGCAAGGGGCATACTCAGTTCATCAGGTACTTTTTAGAAATTTCTTTCAATTTTTTTCTGTAAATTTATGAGACCTGTGGGTGTACATAAAAACTCAACCGTGTTTGTAGATGACTGTGTTTCACTGCTGTCATCTCACCTCAAAAACTTTTCAGGGACACCTACTACAGTTGACCTATGCACATACAAGGCACAGGCTGGAGCTCATTTGAAAGCTGTGATGGCCACAAAGAAAATGGGACTGAAATGGCCTCCGTTACCCTGATGCTGAGAGATGGACAGGGGAGTGTGACTCTGCTAACTTCCCTGGACCTCTCATTGGCTTTCAGTACCATCAATCATGGTATCCTTCTGGACTGTCTCTGGGGGTTGGGACTAGGAGGCATGTAGAGCCCATTGCCGTGATCTAATCTAAATGTTACCCGGTAACATTTAGATTAGATCACTGCATTGGGCTCTGTGTGGGATTACCCTTGAAGACAGGGCTGAACCTAGTTAGTACAGAATGCTACTGCCAGACTGTTGACTAGAGTGGGTCATAGGGACCCTATCACTCCAGTCTTTCCCCCTGTACACTGGCTCCTGATTTGTTTCCAGACCCAATTCAAGGTGCTGGTATTGATCTTTAAAGCGTAAACCGAATTGGGCCAGCGAACCTGAAGGACTGCCTACTCCTTTATCAGTCTCCTCAACTACTCTGGTTATCTTCAGAGGCACTGCTTTGGGTGCCCCCCACCCACCATCTGAGGCCAGATGGGTGGCAACCCAAGAACCTTCTAGGGGCATGACATTGGAACACTGGAAATTAGTCTGTCTCCTTCTATCATTGTCTTGGGTCAGCAAATGAAGACTGTCTGGCATTGCCTCACTAACTCTTATTAGCTCTACTCCATTTGTGTGCTTTCAGGTGTTTACATTATGTTTTATCCTTTTAAACATTTTATACATATTTGTATTTTAAATGTTTTTAATGTCTCGTTTTAACGTATTTATGGGGGGGGGTTATGTTCACCACCTTGGGGACCGGAGTTGGATGAAAAGGCAGCATAAAAATGTTTTAAAATGAATAAACATGCAAACAGCAACTGTAAAATAAAATAAGGGCTACTGAGGTTCTGTAATAATAGAAGCAAAGGAATGGGGACCAGTCACAGGGAACCCAAAGATTAGGGAACTTTGAGATCATGTGATCTAACTAAAGCTTAGAAATCTTGGGGAAATATCCTTTGGTGGAATAACAGGGCGCTGCAGATCAGCTGAGCACATGATAGTACCAGGCCTCGTTAATCAGCAAGCAGCCCACTGACTACATTTGGGTGTACCAGGTCTCCTTGAGTGGCTCACGGAGTAGTCACAGCTTCTGTTGACATCATTCCATCATTTTTCTCTGCTGTTGAAACACATGAATAGCAACATAGCATTGGGGTATTATACATACACAAGAGGGGAGCTGTGACACTCGTGGGGGATCCCTTCCCATCTTGAAGAAGAAGAAGAGATTGGATTTATATCCCACCCTTCTCTTAGAGTCTCAGAACGGCTTACATCCCTTCCCCTCCCCACAACAGACACCCTGTGAGGTAGGTGGGGCTGAGAGAGCTCTGACAGAAACTGCCCTTTTCAAGAACAGCTTTTATCAGAACTATGGCTTGCCCAAGGTCATCCAGCAGGTGCATGTGGAGGAGTGGGGAATCAAACCCGGTTCTCCCAGATTAGAGTCCGCACACTTAACCCCTACACCAAACTGGCTCCCCCCCCCCCCCAGGCCCAGTGCAGACCCTTGACACCCATCACTACCACCACTGGGCCTGCTGCAGCAGTTCCGTGGGCCATCCCAGCTATAGCCTCCACTGCCAGGCCCAGCACACCTCCCAGTCTGTGCCATTGGACCTGGTGCAACTCCAAGCCCACCGCCATCACCACCACAGATCTCAGATTTTGATGACAGAGAAGGAGGCAGGTGCATTGTCTGTGCATATACAGACAATGTTTTTACTTGTGGAGAGATTTGAACCCCCAATGTATTTTTTAAACATTTTCAGATCTTTCTGCAAACCTGGGGTGTCCCCCAAGTTTGCAGAACTATCTGCTTTCTGCCAATGTGGCCCTGATCTGTGGATTTAAGCATCCACAGTTGGGCCCACATTTGACTATTAGAATATAAGATGCCTGCTGCATATGGTCAAAACATGGTCACCAAAACTGGGATACTAGCAACCACCAGGAATGGCAAGTGCCCTGCCCTGACCCACTTGACTTGGCTTTTTTGTACTCACTCACACTAAGAAAGAGAATGGAAAAAGAGTCAGGAAACGGTAGGGCCTCTCCCCTGGCAGAAAGTTCAGCATATGCTAGGAAGGCTTAACAATATGCTCAGCGATGCAGTCCCTGCCCCCAAGGAATTTGAGGTCTGAACAAATCGAGTGATGAGTCTGCTTTTCCTCAGCTAGAGGGGAGCAGCTGGCATTAAGGAACAGCCTGGCAGGCAATATTTTTTTTTTTTTACAAATAAGCTTTGCTTACTTCAGCAAGCACACTGTGCTTGGATTCATTGGCTGTAGCTCTATAAGATTAATTAAATGCAAGGGAACAGAGTGTAAGCTCCTACTATTATCCAGTTCTGACTGGGCAATGGATTATAATATGCAAAGGAATCATCAAGGGCCAAGGAGCTTTGTACCAAGGAGAAAAGGGAAGACCAGAGATTATGGTTAGAATTTAGCCTGCAATGAATGATGGGAAATGCCACTGGGGATGAATGGTGATGGAAGATTAGGTAATAAACCACGTAAGTAGGCAGCTTTCCACATACAACTAATCTGATAAAGCAAAGGGTCCAAGCTTCAAGTAAAATCCATTTTACCAAGGAATTAGGGGGAATAAAATGAGTCATTGAACCTTAGCTCCTGTATAGATTGAAGAGACAGGAGAACTAACAATAAAGACATTTTACTCTTCAAAGTTCACAAGCAGTGACCTGAAGGAAGGCTTGTGTTTCACCCAAGGCAGCACACTAACCAAAAGGAGCACCACATGAAGCCCCAAAAAGAATACAGGGTCAGATAACAATCCAGACGCTTTGCCAATATGAGCTGTGTTGTGGAGGGCAAGACAGGCAGAGAATATCAGTTGACACCTTTGAGTGGTGTCTTCGGCACACTTCTGAGTTACACAAAGTACTTCATCAGGAAGGTACTAAATTAGACCCAAGGGCAATTCTTTGCAGTCATGTGCAAAGGGTACATACAAGTAAAACTTGACTGATATTCCTTAAAAATTAATACTTGGAAGTGATCATACTCAAGTGTAAATGTAACATGTAAAGCACCCACAACGTCACCCTGGGTCTGGGTTGGTTTTGTAATGTTCAAGAGCACTTCTTTTTCTTTTGGATTCTCTGTGTAATCACTCTCAGGAAATGGAAAATAGCTGCTCTGACCTAGGCTAATAGTTTCTTGGCATACATCAAGGAGCAAGTAATGAAATGTTACAAAAGCGGAATAGATCAGCTTGACATTTAGTGAGGGAATAGGCATGTTAGGTAGCTTTCAGAATATCTAAAAGTATTTAAGGCAGCATCTGGTAGAGAACAAAATTAAAGGTTATCACATCTGGGTAAACCCTTGAAGCCCTAGCCTCAATAAAATTCAGGGTAGTAATTTGTACAAAATAACCCCCCCCCCAACTAGAATCCTATATATATAATTCCCTTATGTATTGGCCATTTCCAGCTCTTCCATTGGCTGTGCAGTGTGCTCCATCAGCCATTGGCCCATCAACCGCCACTCACAAGTACAGGTGTGCCATTGGCTGAGTGCTGGGTTTGCTCCTCTCCCCCGCCCACTGCCAGCCTGGACACTCTTCCCTCACAGAACAAAACTGCCAAAACGGCTGTCTCTCCTGATGAAGACACTTCTCCTTCGTGGCTCCTGTGGAACTAATTTTCCCTTCAGTGGCTGTTGCTAGGCAACCAAACTTGGTTCTGTCAGTAAAAGGGCAAAGGAAGGAAGCCCTTCTCAGGTCTTTGTGGGGAACTCATTGGAGCCAGTCCTGATTAGGGTTGCCAGCTCCAGGTTTAGAAATTCCTGGATTTCTGTGAAGTCTAAGGAAGCCAGAGTTTAGGGAGGGGAGAGGCCTCAGATGAATAGAATGCCATAGAGCCCACCCTCCAAAACTGTTATTTTCTCCAGGCGGGGGGGAGATCTGTTGTCTGGAGTTATGATACCTGGTGATCTTCAGGCTCCACCTGGAGGTTGGCTACTCTAGGCGTAGCAGTTAGTGCTTCAGAGCAGGGTCTACCAGACCCAGGTTCTTGCTGTGGAAATTGAATGGGTGATTTCGGACCACTTACAGATTTTCAGCCTAACCTACCTCACAGGGTTGTTGTGCAGATCAAAAGTGGGAGAGGAGAATGATGTAAGCTGATTTGGTCTCCACTGTGGAGAAAGACTCTACTTTTCCTCCTGGTAGGTTGATGGTTGGCTGGGAAGTAGATAGGGTTGCCAAGTCCAGGTTGGGAAATTCCTGAAGATTTGAGGGGTGGAGCCTGAAGAGGGTGGGGTTTGAGGAGTGGGACCTCAGACAGGGACAATGCCATAGACTCCACCCTACAAACCAGCAATTTCCTCCTGGGAAACCATTGTTGCCAATCTCCAGGTGAGGGCTGGAATTACACACTCAGAATTACAACTACTCTCCAGATGGCAGAGATCAGTTCCCCTGGAGAAAATGGTGGGCTCTGTGTCATTATACCCTGGTGAGGTTGCTTCCCCTCCTACATGGGCCCCACTGAGGAGGAAGACTGTACTTTTCCTAGGTAGAGGCTCCAGGTGAGAGGGAAATGTGGGAGGGAAATGGAAAGCTGAAGTCAGAGGGGTAGATAATGGTATGTTGATGGTTGGCAGGGAAGGAGATAGGGTTGCTAAGTCCAAGACAGGTAAAATGCTGTAGACTCTACCCGCCAAACTAGCTATTTCCTCCTGCGGAATTATTGTTGTCAATCTCCAGGGGATGGCTGGAGATCACTCAGAATTAGAACTGCTCTTCAGATGGCAGAGATCAGTTCCCCTGGAGAAAGTGGTAAGCTCTGTGTCATTATACCCTGCTGAAGTCGCCACAGCAAATTGACGCTGAGTGGCAAGGCTGGGGAACCCGCTGAGAACCTCTTTCTAAAGCCCATTGTATTTATTTCCACAATAGGCCTTATTCCTAGTAAAGAAATAATTTCTTTCCATCAACTGGTTCTCTGAGGCTTTGCATTGAAAATCACCTTCTCTGTAGTATTCCCCTGAATCTCCATGTCCCTGTGCTAGTCAGGCAGCTGCCACTGTAGTGGAAGAAGAGTTATTGTGGAATATTGCTCTAAGTGCCTTTTATGTGAAAGGGTCACCTACAGCATTTTAGAAATCAACAAAAGTAAACTCTAAAAATATAATTTAAAAGCACAACTACCCCTGAAGAATCTAAAGCAATTAAAACCTCGGACAGAGTTTGGATTTTTGTATGAAAACCAGAACATGGGAGACAGGGGAGGTTACCAAGGTGAATCAGTGAAGCAGCAGCATCTTTCCAGACCTTCAGGCTAATACAGGTTATTTGAGACACAGACACTGCAATTCTGGCACACAATTAGTTGCAGTTTTCAATTAAATTCTGTTCCATTAGATAGGCTATTATTAGACCGAATAGTGCTGGAAAGGGGACTCTAGGGATGCTTCCAGGCTCCATTAAGAGCTCTTCATTATTGCTTGGCAGGCAACTGCAGGCATTTTCATCTTCATTTGCTATATGTTAACAGAGTAATGCCATCACTATCAGGCCTAGGACTTAAAACGGCTTTAACCTCTTAGGTCCTATTACTGCACTGCTTAGAGGAACTGTGCTGCTTACCCTCATTTTTGGGGGGGTGGACATGAGTTAGAAAATGCTTGCTGACAGAACAGCCTTGATCTGAAAAGCTCCCTTGTGTGAGCAGCAGGTACTTCCCTTTGCACAACATTTCCCCCCTCACTAACCAAAGCCTACTGTACTGCACTACATAACACTTGGTAAAGTTCCCCCACCCCTCCACTTTATAGTAGTCACAAGGGGATACAGCAGGAAGGGAGGTAGCTTGTGTCAGTAGAATCCCACCTATGGTTCTTTAGATGTAAACCTCTGTCAATGTTTCAGTAAGATAAGTGAAAGTCAGCTGTGATGGGAATAAAGATGGAATTGAGTAGATAAGTGTTAACTTGGACAAAAGGCAAAGGGATACTGGGCTTTAAAAGTCTGCAGTGTTGAGAAAGAGACTGATATTTGCTGTTTATGGATTTATATCTGCTGACACACACAAACTTTACATGGACTGTGCATACACATACACCCTAGGCTTAGGGAACGCTATTTGAAGCACCAGTTTGTGAGAGGTTACACAGAGAAAGTGCTACCTGCATTTCATGTTAATGAAGCTTGTAGATATACAAGATCCTGGCCTGAGGGGAAGAAGCACATTTCGCCATTGTTAGCAGAAACCACAGCTTAAAGACAAGTAATCCCCCATTACCAGAGGACTGGATGTCACGCAATACATGGATCTGATCTACATCTGAATTGCCATTTCCTGGCAGATGTTGCTTTGATGGCCTGGGAAAGCCGGTATCTATCTGCACTTCAAAGAGATGTATTGACACTGAGGCTTCACACCTGACCAGATGGCTTGTCCTGAGTTAGATCTAGTATTTCAATATTGACCCAACCCCTTAAAGGTTCTGCCCCTTACTACACGCACCAATAAGATGTAGGGATGGGACGGACTTACAGGTAGGTGGATCCCAGGATGGCAAGGTTGCCAACCACCCCAAAGATTCACCTATAAAAGCTAGGGACCATGTGCAGGGTCCTTGGCTAGTCGCATTCCCCTTCATCATCCTCTGTCTACTTTTGTCCCCTAAAGTCCAGCTTACTATCAAACAACCCCATTGTCTATTCTTGATCTCTTGGACTGCAGCCAAAAAGGTTCACACTTTGCTGGCTGGTTCTAGCAGTGTGAATTAGAAATATCCCTAGGTACTATTTTCTTCCCCTGTTCTTTATTGCATCAGACAAGGCTTCAGGAAAGATAAGTATAAACCGATACCTACCTACCTCCTAAGTAAAAGGGAACTTTCTATTGCTGTAATCCTAAAGGAACTTGATTGTATGTGTGTGAGATTCTGTTTTGTGTGTATGTGATTTTGATATTCTTTAGTAAAAAGACAAATTGCTTGAAATCCACCAGTCTCTCTCACTGGGACATTCTTGGGGTGGACAGAACCTCCGTAAACTTTGGCGGGAACCCTTATTAAATTTAGTTTGCCATCTGTTGTAGATAAAGCAGATTGGCTAACAGCAGTATGGTTTCTCTACAAAGTTTTAAAAGATCCAATTTATGAAGGCACTTGTATACTTACTTTTTATGTTGGAACCTGCTCTGAGTCCTTAGGATAGGGTGGGGCAAAATTTCATCAACTATGAATTATTTTTCATTGGCGCAACAGTAACTTTTCATGAACATTTTTTCCCCTTTATCAGGTTCAGTTGGCACACCCAGTTCTCATGATACAACCTGTACCTCTGCCACTGTGGAATATCCTAGGCAGTGAGTGGATGGTATATGTCACATACAGAAATAACATTTTTTGTACTTCTGTGCCCTAATATGGTTTACCATACTTCTTGCTTATTGTGAAAAGCCTCAAGCCAAGACAATGGGAAGCTTCTTGGTAGATCAACCTTTATATACCATGGTTTTCTGTTGGTTCTAAGTAGAGTGATATGAGTTATTCCACAAGCAGTATTGACTTTTATAGTATAGCGATCTTCACTTTTTGTAGGTGCCAATTACTGTGGACCTGCACAACCCTTACAAAGCTTCAACTAGTAACAATTGTGTTACTAGTGCAATTATTTTGCTGGATTTGTTGGCTTTTATCACACTGAATCCTAGTAACTCTTCTGAAAGTATTGTTCTCTTACTTTGTAAAGGTCTACATGCTATAGTTCAGTAGTAAATGTGTATTTTATTTTTCCTGTATTATTTTTCCAGGTATCTATACTATCCCTATTAAATAAATGCCAATTTTTCTCTTCTATATTCCTGGTTAAATAATTGCTAATTTAATAAAAGAAAACTAGATCATGGTGGAAAAAGAAACTGAAGTGCTTTGTGTTCTAGTGGCACTGGATACACGCTGAATACAAAGGAGTGACCTCATTAATAGTCACACAGCAAAAGCAGTGACAGTCTCACCTACAGGTTAAAACTTTTCCATTTAGGCCAGTTGTGGTGGGGATTTCAAAGGTGGTAAACTGAGCTTCTTACAACTAGCACGGCTCAACAAGCATGCAGTTTCTACTTGGATAGGGATATTTCCTTCCACGATCCTGCATTATTTAAGAACAGAATCCCCAAACAAGCCCCTAATTAAATATTACACTTTAACCAAGGTTTACTAGCCTAGGTTGTGGGGAGTAAAGTAGTTTTGACAGGGGTCCCCTGCAATTGGACTCAGTGTAAATTGGCACATGATGATGAAAGCTCACACCTTGAGTAAAACTTGGCTGGTCTTAAAGGTGCCACCTAGACTCTACATTTGTTCTACAGAATGCAGAAAAGTTGTCATAAACTAACAAGAAAGTAATTGGTTGCTGTTCTTTGCCTCCGCAAAAGCTGAATAATGGTCCTACGAAAGGAAAAAAATGTACCTTAGATGAAAGAATTTATACCCACAGCTTTGCTTAGATTTTTAAAACACAGGCGTAGAACAGCACAGAACGATCTGCTTTTCTAGGTTTGTGATCCAGGCTCAATGGAAAAGATTGCTCAGAACTAACATTGATTTAATTTAATTCTTCCATTGCCAAAAGAAGAGTACAAGTACATAGACTAAAAGAGACAAGAGCAAGTACAAAGGGTGTCGGGAGCAAAGTGACTGAGCTATGCAATATCAGCGAAATATGGCATGGGCCAGGAGAATGGTTCTTCCAAGCACAACCGGATCGAAGCTGGATAAAGGTAGCTCCCCTGAAATGTGCTCAAGAGCACACGACCATCATTTCCGAAAGGAGATCCGCAGATAAAACCAAGTCCTGCTTCTGCTACTTTGTCCCTTTTCCCTGGTAACAGCAGCAGAACGTATAACCTATGCAGAGGCAGGGAGAATAGGCCAGAGTCTGTAAGGCTACAAGGCCAGTGCAGCTGTTTTGGCTGTTGTGTTCAGTACAGCAGAGGAAATAGCAGGAATGTCTCTGGCAACTCTCTGAAAGGGAGGGATGTTGGGTCCTTCCAATGTATCCAGGATGCCTGCCAGTGAGAAGAGCAACATGACAAGTTAACCCCAAGCCTGCAGTATACCCACATCAATGTATGTCGTATTCCAACTAGCTGCTTTGATCCATTGCCATCCCAGGACTGATATGTGCTTGTTTTTTATACACATGCATTTTACCCTCTAGGAACAGCAGGTCTGTGTGGGGTAGAAAATTATTTTCCTTAATACTGAACTTGCAGTCTGTTAAAGGAGAGGTGGGCCTCTAGATACAATCGTGAAGATGTCTGGAACTACAGCATGGCTAGGCTGCGAGCCTTGGTTAGCAGATTAAATTAGAACAGTGCTTAAATGAATGGCTATAATGATACAAATCAGTCTTACCCTGTAAAGGATAATGTCCAAGACAAGGGACAGTGCAAGACTTCAGCTGATTCAGACTAAGAATACAAATGTTTGTATCTTTTTTAAGGAGATACAAGACTGTGGGCGAGGACAAAGCGCCAACAGTGACAGATCAAAATATATGAAAGCTGTATTATCCCCTTCCTCTGTATGTGTCAGCAGAATACACAAAAAAGACCAATCTAGGCACATTTCAAATCTTCCCTGAGTGAGGCACCCTCCGGTCCACCCAACATCGACAATGTGACAGCAAGCAAATCATTTCAGACTTCCAACATGCTTGTTATTGTACATTCGTATGAGAAGAGTTAACAATGGGAAAACAGGACTGTTTCCACACATGATGAGCTTCCTATAAGGATATCACTACAATGTGCATGTGAAGAAAGACGAGCCTGTTCATCACGTGATGACATAACACACTTTTTCCTTATAGAGAAGTTAAGCATAAAGGAAAGTCATTATGTTTGAAACTGCTCTAAGATGGGTGGAAGGAATTAGTGTTTAGAACATACTATGAAGCCGGAATAGCGATTTGCTTACAGGAAACAGAACTTGTGGTTTAGAACTCCTGGAAGTGTTCAGAAACCCTTTAGGTAACATTTTCACACCCAGGGGTTTGAAACCACAGCTCCAGCAAGGCAAAACATGGGACAACTTGTATTTCATTGGCAAAGACTCTGGAGACACCTAGTGAAAGAGTTCAGGGGAAGAGATGAACTTCAGCTTTCTAAAATAGCCTGCAGTTTGTCCCAAAACTCCTCTTTGAGGAATGGGAGAGCCTCACAAGCAAATGCACCCACAGGATGGGGGAGGGGGCTGCAGGAACAAGGGGGACATCAAATGAAACAAATAAATAAGACTTTTCCCTCTGCTGGATCCAGCCCATATTTTTCTAGCACCAAAACACATTATTGTCTCTTACCTTCTACAACCTTATGATAAGCAAAGTGCAGATAAAGGAGGAACAGCATGTGCAGGGCAGCAAGAGCTCCACACAGGATAAGTCGTTGAGTGTATCCCACTGTGCGCGATACAAGCACAGCAACCTAGGAAAGACAGTAACTGAGGTCTCTCAAATTCTGGCAACCCCCCCCCCCCCCCGATACAAATGCAGGAGGGTAAGAGAGTTATAGCCGTTCCCATGGCTTGACCTTTTGTTAGAGTATTCCGTGGATGGAAAGGTATACAAATTAAAAAGTTTTTTCATCTTTCACTCCTTCCTTTCAATAACAGGTTTTCACCTGCACCAGGGGATGCAGCCATGAATTTGAGTGTCATTAGAGCATGTTTGGGCATTTAAGTCAGATTTTATGGGTAAAGAACCATGGTGAGGAAGCAGTTATTGCCCACTAGTGACAATGAGGAAATGATGCATGAAATTAGCAGAGGCCTTGCAGAATTTAACACCTGGCACAAAACAAGAGAGTCAGGCGGTTTCATGTCATGTTATTTGGGATGGACACTGAAGACTCTGTTTCAAAAAAGAACATATTTCAGACCCCTGGTTACCCTTGGTCTAAGCAGATCCAGTCGTTAGCTTTAATCACTGGAACATTTTCTCCACCACAACCAGAGGCAACAATTTTTAAAATCAGTGTTCTTTCTATTGATAGTTAAAATAACCACAAAATACATTTTAGTGCTACGTAATCAACACTAATGAACTCTGAATGACAGATGATGTGTGACCCTGAACGAGGTATAAAGGGCCTTCAACAGACTTTTGCATTAGGCTATAATTCTGAAGCAGTCCTGGAAAAAGCTGACGTCATCAAGCCAAGCCGAGTGAATGCCGTCTGGAACACGTCTAAGCCTACAGCTGAACAAAATCCCCGTCGGCTGCAAACGTGTGCGACTTAAAAGATTTATATGTTGTCCTCCTTTACCCCTATGAATCATTGTTAGTCCCGTGTGAATATGTGTAACTGTAAATCGCTCAGAGCCAGCAGCTCTGCAGGATCGAGCGATTAATAAATCAAAAGATATTATTATTATTTTTTTCCTGGTCTGTTCTGTGACTGTGACCATCATTTTTGAGCCACGATGCAACATATTATGCAGATGAGAAGACCTTTAGCTGGAGGGGACGTTCCACTATGCAACCATTTACTGCAAAGTGGAATGGAGATCATCTCACACACACATAAACAACTGGCCATTACACACACCTCTCTGCAATGTCTAAAACAACTTACCATTCGTAGTGTGGAGAGCCCTCCAATGCCCAGCCAGAAGATATAAAAAAGGGAGTGAAAATGGATATTGTAGGTGACAAAGAGGGTGACGCAGTGCCCAAAAAGGCCATAGCCCTGTAAGGGAAGAGACACACAAGGAGAACAGTACAAGAGGTGAGAGAATTCCCAGGCAGAAGTAAATCAGTAAATTCTTCCTGCATATTCTCCCTTAGACAGCACTGGCTTCAGCAGCAGCACAGGCCAATGAGCTAAAGCCGAATGGCAGAACTATGCTTCACTGATGCAACCATTAGAAAACCTTAAGTTACGCGCCAAGCAGCCTTGGCTAACTTATGAACTGAACTACCACATACACTTGTAAAGGTTAATTAATTTCTGCCTGAAAGCTAACTAGTACTGCCTTGTTTCACTGCCAGTATCCAGCGTGAGATAAGAATAAAAGGCCATCAGAGAAAACTCAAGAGAGAGAGAGCGTGAGCAAATATAAACACATGAAGCTGCTATATACTGACTCAGACCACTGATTAATCAAGGCTAGTAGTGTCTATGTTGACTGGAAGTGGCTCTCTGGGGCCTCAGGCAGAGGTCTTTCACATCCTGGTCCTTTGAACTGGAGATACCAGAGACTGAACCTGTATGCAAGGCAGATATCCTACCGTCAAGCCATGACCCCTCCCCTAAGAGAGAGACAATCCTATTCCTACTTTTCAGTCCCTGCCAAAGACTCCCAGTGGGAGAAGAAGCATATTCTTACCAAGAGTGACAACATTTGAACCATGGTGATCTGGGCATTGCATAGGTACGCCAGGAAGTAAATAAAGGAGGAAACTCCTAGCCAGTAACCAAAGCAGGTACCAATTGCTGTACCCATCAGAGTGCCTTCTCTCTGTGGAAGAGCAATAAGAGTGTTAGCCAAGCCCTTTAATAGGACTCCCAAGCAGCACAGACTACCCATGCTCCCACCAAAGGCATTAGCTGCACCTTCAAGACAGAGCTTGTCCTCATCAGCATATGCCCAAGTAAGCTCAGAGCTAAATAAAATCCTGCTTAAGAAAATAGGCCCTGCATATTTATAGCATATATTTATAAGCCTAGATAATAGCTCCTTAAGTTACACTTAAATAATGGGAGGATGTAAAGATTACTATTAGTATGGAAGAATAGGATTGGATCTGGGAAACTGTTAGCTCTAGATTGATTTTGACTGGAAGAAACATTTTTTAAAATACATTTTCATTGGTATCTGACTCTCCACAGATTAGCACTCATCTTTAATTTATTGCAACATAAACAATGGAAGTGTGGTTCATCATTTGCTGATATATTCAGGGGTCTTTTCATAGAAAAAGAGCTGCAGGAGCTCATTAGCATATGGTGTGCTAATGAGCTACTAGGCTATTAGCATATGCCACGCCCCCTGACATCACCGGAAGTGATGTCAGAAGGGGAAGCAAAAGGGGGGGAGGCATCTTCAAAGGCTTCCCCTTCCCTTCCCCAGCTGGCCTGGGGAGGGGGGGAGCGAAGAGAAAAGGGGTTTAAAGTTTAAACCCTTTCTCACTAGAGTTGGGCCACAGAAGGAGGAAAGAGGGAAGGAAAGAGAGAGAGTAGAGAGAAGGAAAGAAGGAAGGAAAGAGGGAAAGAAAGAGAAGGAAAGAAGGAGGGAAACGGGGAAAGGAGGAAAAAGAGAAGAGAAGAAGGTGGTAAAGAAAGAAAGAGAGAAGGGAAGAAGGGGGAAAGAGGAAAAGGAGAGAAAGAAAGGAGGGAATGAAAGAGAGAAGGAAAGGAGAAAAAGAGAGGAAGGAAGGTAGAGAAGGGTTTCCTACCACCCCCCCATCAAGCCCCCGCCACCCCCACCCCCGCTGATCCCTTACTTAATGCTTCAGCAGGGGCCGGGGAAGCCGGCGGCGGGGCTCTCCGGGCCTTCCCCAAGCTGCAGCGCTTCTGCACGGGCCCAGGGGACCCGGCGGTGGGGCTCTCCGGGCCTCCCCCGAGGAGCCACAGCGCTTTCGGCGCGGGGAGCTAGGGGTGGGGCTTGCTGCCGCCACCACTAGCACGGGCTCCTGGGCTGCCGGAGCGGTGCTCTGGCCCCAAAAGACCCCTGGATATATTTCATATCTTTTGCAAGTGTTCTGAAGTATAAATGCTTTGGAGAACTATGGTCCAGTTTGTTAGTGAAATGTGATGTATCAACAAATCTCTTGAACCAAAGACAATACCGCTAGTGTACTTGAAAGACAATGCGGATCCCTCAGATAGGAGCTAGTTTTTAAGTTTGTTCACTACTACCAAGACGGTTATAGCAGCAAAGTGGAGAAAGGCAGAGTCCCTGTCATGATCTGGGCTGTGCCAGCACGGCCTAGCCAGCCCAGGAAGCCTGTGTAGCAGTGGGAGGAGGCTAAGCCTACAAATCCCAGAAGGCCTTGGGGGGGGGGGTTGGAGCCAATCAGAGAGGGAGATTCGGAATGGGACTGTTAGATTCTGTGTGAGGAGACTGTGATCGTCTGATGAGAGAAGGAATCTGAGCTGTTCACTGAGGGGAAAGGGTGTCTTTCGTCTCTCTCTGCGGCCTGATCTCAGTGAGAAGACAGGTTGGTCTGCAAGGAAAGGATCCCTCAGCGTGAGTGTTAGGCAGGCTGTGGGCCTGGAAGTAAAACAGTTAGGAGTAATAGAGAGCTGCGTTAGGTTATGTTTTTTTGTCTTTTCCTCACTGTTACACCTTTTCCAAAGCATCTTTTCTTGTCTTGTTTCTCCCCTGCCCAGTTCTGTAGCAATAAACGTTTTTTTGTGGTTCCAACCATTCTCTGCCTGGGTCAATCACGCCTGTGTATCTTGGCTGTAAAAGGGGCTTGGGAAGGTACCCTGGGCCTACCCAAGAGACCATAAGTCCAGGTGGGTGGCGGTGGAAGGTGGAGACCCCCTGGGGTCATGACAGTCCCCTTTTATAAATGAATGGTTTAATAAAATCTGCTGTACTGCTGTATTGATGGAGCAATTTTCAAAAAAGCTGATAAATTTAATAAACACTGGATTCTATTTATTATGTTCTGGACCGAGAAAAGAAGTAACAGGATTTACCCATTTGCACCCTGACCTGGATAGCCCAGACAAGCCTGATCTTGTCAGATCTCGAAAGTTAAGCAGGGTCAACTCTGGCAAGTACTTGGATGGGAGACCTCCTTGGAATACCAGCAGTCGGGAGGCAGGGGCAGGCTTTACTCAGCCACCTCTCTGAATATCCTCCAAGCCGCCAGTAGGGGATCAGTTATCAGGGGTTGTCATGACTTCCAGGTGCATACATACTCACACGCTCACACACACACACACACATGAAAAATACAAAAAACAAAACAAAACACCACCACCACCCCAACAAAAAACCAAAAAGGATTTACTCATTGACTTTTTATGGTTCACTGTAGATTATTGTGCTTGAGTATGGATTTTTCTTTTGTTTGGATAGTTTTTCTTTGTGCATATGTAATTACAAGCAATAATAAATTGATTTTAAAAAGAAATCAGGTGCCCATACTCACAATGATGGTATCAGATGTCTTCATTCCATGCAGCAAGATAGCCACCAGTGTGAAGACCAGCATGAGGGGACCATAAAGCTCACCAGCTATCTTCTATAAAAGAAGGACGAAACGGCAGTGACTGATCAGTGTTGCAGAAACCAGCTGCACCACACTAATTACAGAGCGTCCAAGCCTTCACTCAAACTCCAGGTCATGTATTTCAAAAGACCTAGCAAAAGAACCTATTATACTACTTTGTAAGAAGCAAGAATTGTCTGTCTCTTTCCAGCAAATGGCTTTGAGGCTCCTCAATGGATGAGAAATGATATATAAAAAGCTGACTGTACACAGTAGATGAGAGGGCTTCATTTCACAAATGTTCATAGAGCTGGAATTTCTTCTTTTTTTTAAATGTAGACCTGGAATTTCTGATTCCCCCGGTCCTCACCTGCCATGCCCAGCACAAGTCAGCAACACTAGCAGTTACATTGACTTTTCTACTAGCACAAACCCATTATGAAATCACTGCAGATCCGCTAGTGGTGCCAAAATGGGCAATCAGGGAAGAGCAAAAGGAAGTGGGGAGGGGAGTGCAGGGCTGTCAAGAGGGAGGCTGCCAACAGTTACAGCCCACTGTACTGATGGACTTTTCTGCAAAGTATGAATGGAGGAAGAGGAGGGAACACTCGTGGCAGGGAGGCTGCTACACACCTTCAGTTTGGTGTAGTGGTTAAGTGGTTAAGTGTGCGGACTCTAATCTGGGAGAACCGGGTTTGATTCCCCACTCCTCCACTTGCACCTGCTGGATGACCTTGGGCAAGCCGTAGCTCTGATAAGAGCTGTTCTTGAAAAAGAGCAGTTCTGTCAAGAGCTCTCTCAGCCCCGCCTACCTCACAGGGTATCTGTTGTGGGGAGGGGAAGGGAAAGGAGTTTGTAAGCCGCTCTGAGACACCTTTGGGTAGTGAAGGGCGGGGTATAAACAACAACAACAACAACAACTCCTCCTCCTCAGTGGAAGCAGCTTTCTGCCCAAGTGATTCACCATCAGGAAAGCATCAGTGTGCACCCATGATGAGATGTAGACAGGACATCACCTCTGTATTATAGTTTTATATACAAATGAAAATGATGCAGAGCATAAGCCTGCAAGCCAGCCTATTTGGGGTTTAGACTTTTCCTATTCTTAGGATATGTGACAGAAACCCTAAAACTTTCCTAAGGTTCAAGAGTGCCACCTAGAGCATCTGGGATCTTGGACACCTGGGGTTACATTACAACAGGGGTTCCTAACCTTTCTGAACCCATGGGCACCTTTGGAATTCTGACACAGAATGGTGGCCCAACCACAACATGGCTACTGCAGGAGACGGAGACACAAAAACAGGAATCTGACGCACCATGGGAAAAGAGAGTAATTTTAAAAATACACTGGGAAAGAGGAGTAAGAGAGAATAAAACCAACACTGTAGTGGCAGCTGCCACTGAAACAATGTTATTTTAATTTGCCCAGCCAATGGGCTCTCCAGTGGCCAATCAGAAGCCCTGCTGGCCAAATGTTCAACCTGGCTTCACCAACTTTCTAAAAACACTTGGTGGGCAACAGGAAAGGTGTTGGTGGATACCATGGCACCCACAAGCACTATGTTGGAAACCCCGGGAATAGAATTACTCACTGATTTCCATTCCATATTGGACAATCCTGCCAGACTTAATCCTTTTTGGATGAAGGACAATCCAGTCTGGGCCAGACCACCTATTTGTCATGGAAATTCAGAGCAATTACCAGATGTTTGATGAAGGTGGAACTGTATTTTACACGGCTCTGACATCAGGGATGGGGTATTGCATGCTATTTACAGCATCAGCTTGTCACTCTTAGAAAGGAGAATGGTTTAGGTCCACTTCCACTGACCATAAATATCTGGACATCTGTGGGATTTTCTCTTGTTTTCAGTTTTCAGGGGAAACAACAGTCCCCAGGAAGTTGGGAAGAGCTTAAGGACTTCTCTGACTTCTTGCTGGTGTTAGGAACACTGCACACACTCTGAGAAACCTGCTACAGCTTAGGTAATGTTTAGCTTAGTTCAAGTGCACTGCTTTTTTATTTGGCCACCTCTGTACTGTGTTCTCGGTGCCTTTCCCCTGTATTTCATTCTTGCCTTTTGTCCACCACCTTTTGAATCCACCCAACCCTTTCCTTTTCCCTTTTTACTTCACTTGGTACAATTTACTTATCTGGGATATTCCTCTGAATCTCTTCCCCATGTGCTAGACTGCAAAGGTGCTACATAGTTGGTTGTAAGGTATTTTCTAGGGGTTCTATCCTGTCTCTTCGTTAATTACTCCAGTACTCTGCTAGAACAATACCTGCTCAGTGGGTCAGTCTAGATGTTCTCAGGAGGTCCTGAGTGGTGGCAGTCACTTTCCAGGGAATCCTTGGTCTAAGGGAGATTCCTAGCAAAGAAGACACCATTCCCCCTTCCTTCCTACCATAACAGGATACACCAACTCTGACATAATATTAAACCCAAGATTCAGCAGCTTACCTGGGGAAAATTAATCATCTTCATAGGAATCATGGACTCCAGCAACCTGAATAAGAACAAGGCATACAGGTGAGTGTTAATGGCTCCAAGTAAAGAAGTCAGACTTCAGAGATACTCATTCATTTTGAAATAGTCTGCAGATCCGCCAGGCTAAGAGACAGACAGGATTTGAGGTAAGAAAGTACATAAGTAAACAAAACTTACCTTCTGCCAGACCTGATGCTACAAGGATCTTAGCACCACATTTCTATTCTGTAACTAATCCACAGCCACACTAAGCTGGAAATAATGCCTTGAAGGGAAGAAGGGCACATGCCCTGATCCTTATCTTGTTTACTCCATGGGGGTAAAGGCTCAAGTGAAGTAAAATTCCTTGTTTGTTTGCTGTTCATGCAGTTGTCATACAGGGGTCAGAAAGGGCCTAACAGCAATGACCAGCAATTTGTGTCTTGGGATCATCAGTACTGGGTATGATAGATTTGATTTGTAGTTGTCAGACAGGACAGACAATGCTAAGGAATCTGCTCAACCAATAGCAGCACCCGGAGTTCCACTTGCAACAGCATCAAAAGAATTAAAATCAAATGACACCATCAGCTTGAGCACTGAAAGCACAGCTAAAATCCTTTTTCGCTTCCCCAAAACTACCTCCCAAAAGGCCAGCAAACAGCCAGAAGAGTCGTGTGGTATTTTTCTCACAAAGACTACTTAAAGGCAGCTTATTATTTTTAGTAACAGAAAAATGCCTGATGGCAGGTGATGGCATTCTGGAGTGGGCTGCACCTCTGCTATTAAGAGAGCTTCACTTATAAAGGGCAATCTTATGTAATCCTCTGGTAGATCAGTTGCAAATGAGGTGGGAGGAGCAACTGTTTGCATCTGCTAGCACCCGCCAAGTTTCTTTACCTGTTCCGAACTTGCATCGGCTCAACATCAAAGTAGGGCCTGAGAATATCAATGTTAGCATACAGATTGAAGGCCTTCGAGGCTTGTCTCTTTCCAGCCTGCCACATCTAGGAGAGAGAAAAACAGAAACACATCCAATGGAAAGCTTCTTTCTTAATTCTACAGAGTGCTGAATAACTGAATTGCCGTAAAGGGCTGATTACTGGATCCACAAAGATCAACAAAGCAGGGTAGACCATGTCCCTTCCCCCAGCCCACCCATCACTGATATTTGCAGTCATAGGCAGGAAAGTTATGTTGTTACAAAAATCCAGACACAGCCAGGAATTGGCAACAGACTTCACTATCTCTGCAAGTACACTGCTCCTGGCAGTGCGAAGGGCAGTGTCCGATTGCTAATCTCTTGAGGCAGAAATGCTGAAGGGGCCTATTTGCAGAACATGCACCCAGAGGAGGATGCTCCAGCTCATGACTCTCTGATTCAAAAGAGACTAATTTTGATAGCAGGGACTAATTTTACTTCTGGTGACCCCCAACCATAAAATTATTTTCATTGCTATCATAAGACCATTGAAAATTTGTATTTTCTGATGGTCTTAGGCAACTCCTGTAAAAGGGTCGTTCAACCCCCAGGTTGAGAACCGCTGGACTAGATGATCCTGGAGGTCCCTTCCAACTCTATGATTCTATGAAGGCCAACAGGTAGGATACTAAGAATCAAGAAGCACTAGGATATAATCCTCAAAGCATTATACTTAGACTGAAGACACAGAAACCAGCTCTCTGCTGGTTAGAATTCGAACAGTCATATCGGAAGAACTAAAAGAAGCCAAGCAGAGCTCCAATTACCTGATCTGCAACTTGCCGACCCAACTGTCCCTTAAAACCCTTCATCCCCAAGAATTCTCCATCTTCCTCATCTGCAGCAGCTGCCTCTGCATCCACCTCTTCCTCTTCCTTCATGCGTTGATGCATTTCACCCATGTCTTCAAAACTGGAACCAGATGTGTCATCCATGTTTTCCATATCAATCACAGCAGAGCCCCCACCCTGAACAACAGAAAAAACCCAGACAGTTCAAGACGGATTGCATCTCTAGCTAAGGTGCAGTGAGGGCATTCATAACAGCAAGAGCAGAGGTGTCGAATTCATTTGTTATGACGGCAAAGATCTGACATAAATATCACTTTGTTGGGCCAGTCTATGTGTGCTATAAAATGTAATGCCAGGTACTGGCGGTATAACCTTTATAAAGGACACAGGCATACCCAATTATTTTTTACTCAGAAACAAACATGCTCAAAACATTAACACTCTTACAGTATTTCCTTACAGATCTCCCTGATGCCCACCCTCCCACTTCCACCACCCATTACTCATTAGCCCTGGGACAGTATATAGGGACTTAATGCACAGACTCTGTCATCTGGCAATAAAGGTAATGACCAGTTGCTTGCAGGCCAGATAAGAGCCCTCGGTGGGCCAGTTCCACCCCATGGGCCATATGTTTGACGTCCCTGAGCTGGAGGGAAAACAGAAATGAGCTCCTCTTACCAGATCCCGCCAAATGGAAACAGACACAAAAGGTAATTGGCACAAGCTAAACTAAGTACCATTTCTAAATTTCATCCTCAATTATTTATGCAGGTGAGATTCACTACTCTGCATATCAATAGGCTTTGATGTGAAACAGTAAGAGGAAACCATATCTGTTCCCATTCATTTTCCCAGGTGTTCCCATTTCTTCAAAACTTATTAAATGGCCCAAGAGAAAGCTGGCACTGAATTTTGCTCTCTTTGTAACCCACAGATGTAATAATTAAGCATAGAATGACCAGGAGCTCCAGACTAAGACTTCAAGCAGCTCTGACAAAATATACCGGTCATAACATAAAATAAAACTCAGGAGACTCTGTTAGAAGTCACCAAAACAGATCTGTGTTTCTGGGAAAACAGCACAATAGATCACACCAGGGCTGGAGATATTAAGGCATTCACCCTAAAGAAGTAGAACAAACAGGAACTGTGCTCCCATTTGCCACTGTTCTGCGGCATATTGACTGCCCTTTGTAGAACCGCTCCACTACTCTTAATGTAACAATGACAGACAATGTGGTAGGGAAGTTCTCAAAAGTTGAACAGCAGCAGCTTGTTATACTGTGAAAGATAATCATCACTAGCATACTCACACAAGTCACTATGCCTTTTGAACTCATTAACTTGTCAAACCAGTCACTTCTCAGCTGTCCTCAAATAGGAAGATATATTGGAAAGAGTACATCTCATGAAGTGTATTCTCAACAGACAGGAAATTCATTTACTTTTTCAGTTCCCTTGGGTTTAAAGGGGGGCACTAACAAGGCTATACTCCTATTTTTACAGCAATTGCTGCCGCCTATTCATTTTAGGAGCTCACAGAAGCATACACAGAGATTACCTTATTTTCTTCTCACAGTTACCCTACAAGGGAAGTGATGTTGAGAGACAGCAACTGACCAACAAGGTCATTTGCATGGCTAAGTGGGCTTCAGAGCCAAGCCTCCTCAGCTGCAGTCTGACACTCTGTGTGAGAGTGTGCATGGCAGAACTAGATTAAGGAGAGAACCCAGTTCAAGTACCCATTCTGTCATGAAGCTCACTGGTGATCATGGGCCAATAATGATCTCTCAACAACATACACCCGGCAGCATTGTTAAGATCAAATGGGAAGATGAAACCTGAGATTTTTAGAGGAAGAATGAGGTATGAAAAGTCTAACAAATAATATTAAGCATCTGAAGTATTTTATTGATTAAAAGAATGATTAGACTGAGGTAGTGTACACAAAACAAACACAAAGCTGTTAATCATCATCAACAACACAAAGTCAAAGATCCAGTTTTTAAATTATCTCAATGGCTATTTGGTTGAGGCAGCACTTTAAAAGGGGGGGGGAGGTATCAGTTCCCAGATTTTCAAAGGCTGTTAGTCAAATGCTGCTCTATACAGAACCTCCCCGTTGGTTTGCTTTCACCCATTTGTATTCATATTTCTTTTAAGAACATAAGAGCAGCACCGCTGGAACAGAGCAGTGGTCCATCTAGTCCAGCATCCTGTCTCACACAGGGGCCAAGTAGTTTTCCTGGAGGTCCAACAACACGCCATAGGGCTGAGGTCTTGCCTTGGTGTTGCCTTCTGGTACTGGGATTCCTAACCCTAACCCTTTTAGTCACCATGGCTAGTACACTGGTAGACCTATCCTCCATTAATCTAACACTCTTTTAAAGACTTTGATGCCTGCGGCTATCACCACATACTCTGGCAGCAAATTCCGCATTTTAATCTCTCACTGTTTAAAGAAGTATTTCCTGAATCTATTGTCCATCAACTTAATAGGATATCCTAGTATTTTGAGAGGAGAAAAAGTTCTCTCTGTTCACTCTCTATATCCTGTGCATAATTTTATAAAACTCCATCATCCCCCCCCCCGGTGTATGAAGTGCCATCAAGTTGCTTCTGAATTATGGTGACCCTATGAATTAATGCCCTCCAAAATGTCCTATCATAAACAGCCTTGCTCAGGTCTTGCAAACTGAGGGCTGTAGCTGCCTTGACTCAGTCAATCCATCTAATCCTGGCTCTTCCACTTTTCCTGCTGCCTTCAACTTTTTCTAACATTGGCTGTGGTCACACGGAGCATTAGCTACGCTACAGAGACAGAAGATAGGCGGATTTTCCGGGCGCGATCAAACCACAACATCTGGGAAGCGTAGAGCTCCCGAGGCTAACCCGAGGCTTCCCGCCAAAGATGCGCCGTAAAAAACTAGTACTTCCAAGGTACTAGTTTCCGGAAACCACGGGGCAAGGGCGGGCGTCTGATCACATTTCCGGTGGTAGCTCGTGGCATCCAGCGCCTGCCCATGTCTCATTGCGAAAAGGTTTATCATAAACAGCCTTGCCGGGATGCGAACAAGCACCCAACGGCGCATGCGCACACTTCGGTTAAAAAAAACAACACAACCCCCGCTGCGCCGCTTCTTTGCCGCGCTGCAGGATTGACGTATGATCAACCCCTCCCCCCGAACCACGAGATGTCGGCGGGACGTTTGATCCGGCAGCCGCGCAGTAGTTCGCTCCGGGGCAAATAGCCACGCTCCCCCCCCCGCGATATCCGGCCCATGTGACCGGGGTCCCTATTGACTTTTCCAGTTAGTCTTGTCTTCTATTTATGTGACCAAAGTATGATAACCTAACTTAGTCATTTTAGTTTCTTTGGAGAGTTTAGGCTTGCTAGAACCCATTAATTTATCTTGTTTGGTGGTCCACAATATCTGCAAAACTCTCCTCCAACATCACATTTCAAATGAATCAACTTTCTTCCTGTCAGCTTCGTTTATTGTCCAGCTTTCAACTCATATGTAGTAACAGGGAATTGTCTTGATCTTGGTCACCAGTGACACATCTTTACACGTAAGGATATTTTAGCTCCTTCATGGCTGCCCTCTCCAATCTCAGGCTCCTTCTGATTTTTTGGTTGAAGTCCCCCCTTTTAGTTGATGATGTATAATTCCTCAGTAAGTCGTTACTTTTGTCTTCTTGATGTTCAGCTGTAATTTGCTTTGGCACTCTCCCAATTAGCTCCTCCCAGGTTTTCAGTCCTTCACCATCATGGACTAGGAGGCAGGGGGGAGGAGAGGCTCTATTGATTTGGGAGACTTACTCCTTCAGGGCACTCCCGCCACCAAGGATCACCAGCATACAGTGCACTGGCCTGGTGTGGGAGGCCAGGGAGAGTTTGGCTATTTGGAGAGTTTGGAGAGTGGGAGGCCAGGGAGAGTTTGGCTATGCACCGGCCAATACCCTACGGTCTCTGGTGGAGGCCATGTCTAGCTGGGCATTGGAGCACCCTAGGCTGATGGTCTTGGGTTGTCCATGCTGATGATGTGGCCTCCACGCAGGTGGCGGACCTAGTGCCGTCCACGGTGACACTGGGACTCTCCCAATATGTAATTCCCACTCACTGGGCGAGGCACAGATTGGATTTAATCTTTGTGGATGGAGTTACGGTGGACAGGATCACTGCCACAGGGGTGCCATGGTTGGACCACTATGCCTTGAAGGCCTGTGTGAATGTTCCACCCCAACCTGGTTTGGGTGGCAAGCATATTTTAGCTCACCTGCTGAGCCAAATGGAGCCTATGAGGCTGCAGGTAGCCCTGCGGGATCCTATGTTCCTTGGCGGCTCATTGGATGAGCTTGTGGAGGACTGGCACAGCCAACTCTCCACAGCCATCAATAAGATCACTCCCCGATGCCCTCTGTGCCCCCGTATCAGGCTGGCTCCATGGTTTACTCCTGTGCTGCGTCTGATGAAGCAGAAGCTAAGACGGCTAGAGAGACAGTGGTAGTGTGCCTGCAGCAAAGTGACAAGAACATTCTATAGGTCGTTTATGAGGACCTATGAGATGGCAATCAAGGCTGCAAAGAGAGTATTATGTGGCCACGATTGCGTCTGCAAGCTCATGCCTGGCCCAACTGTTTAGAACGATTCGGTCCTTGACTACTCTGCCTCAGACCATACCAAATGTTAGGGAATTGGACATTGACTGTGAGGCTTTTGTGAGCTTTTTCACAGATAAAGTCCTGTCGCTCCGCCGCAACCTCCCCACCACAGTTGAGACAGTGAGTGAACTTGAGGCTCCATGCATGTCTTCTAATCTGGTTATGGATTGGTTCAATCAGCTCAGCCTAGAGGAAGTGACAGAATATTCATAACTGTATGCCCTACCACCCGCAGCCTTGACCCGTGCCCATTATGGCTGATTAAAGCTAGCCATGATGAGTTGCAACGTTCCCTACGGGAGATTGTCAATTATTCCCTTTCTGAAGGAACATTCCCAAGGGCTCTTAAGGAAGTGGTAGTCTGCCCACTCTTAAAGACACCATCCTTGAACCCGGCAGAATTGGAAAATCACTGGCCAGTTTTCAACTTGCCCTACTTGTCCCGGTTAGATTGGCTTGTACCCTAAGGTCACCCAGCCGGCTGGCCCATTGGGGCAGGGGGAAGCCTCTATTCTCCGGCATCAAGCCTTCGAAGAGGCTAACCCTCAAAAGCCCCCTGGCCTGGAACCCTTCACAAGGGCTCCGTGGGGGGGCCACTTGAGGGTGTGCTAGTCGCCTCCTCGAACATCGAGGAGAGTGCCCGCCATCGCCGATCCACCCACCAGAAGTTGTCATCTGCATATCTCAAAAGGTTAATGTTCCTTCTACCAATTTCCAGTCCACCTTTATCTAATTGTAATCCAACTTTTATGATCATTACGCATATAAATTGAACAGACAGACACACAAAACATCTTTGTATAACATCTTTGCTAACCATAGCCTCCTGGCCAGAGTATAGGTTGCATCAAAACCTCCGCACCAGAGTACAAGTTGCGCACCAAAACAATCAGATGATGTGGCACACCCATTTCATTAAAAACCATTCACAGATTTTCATGATCCACTAAATCAAAAGCTTTGCTGTAATCTATGAAACAAAAGCTAGCTGATTTTCTTCTGAAATTCTCTCATATGTTCCAGGAACCAAGGTAAATTTGCAATATGATCTCAAATGCCTCTTCCTTTTCTGAATACAGCTTGAACATCAGGTATTTCTCCTTCCATATATGGTAATGGTCTTTGTTATAAGATTTTGAGCATCACTTTACTCATGTGAGAAATTAATGCAATGGTCTGATAGCTGCTGCAGTCTTTGACATCTCCTTGTTTGGAATTAGAAAGTAGATTGAGCATTTCCTGTCTGTGGGTCACTGTTTTGTTTTCCATATTTGTTGGCATATTCTTGTTAAGATTTTGATGGACTCTGTTTCTGTGGCTTGAAATAGCTCTATTGATATCCCATCTCCTTCTGGTGATCTGTTTCTCCCAATTGCTTTGAGTGTAGCTTTCCCACTATTTTCTAAAAATGAAGGTGGTTCTTCAAAAGATTCTTCTTGAAAGGAATTTGTCATCCTTTCATCTCGTCTGCATAGTTCTTCAGTATATGGTTCCCATCTTTTCTTTATTTTGTCCTTCCATGGATTGTGGAAACTCTGTAGACTGACAGTGCCATCCTAAGCAAAGTTATGCCCTACTAAATCCATTGAAATTAATGGGTTTAGATAGGTGTCACTGTGCTTGGGATTGCACTGCAAATCATCATACTGGTGGCACTGGGGAGAGCACCTTTTACTTCGGAACCATAAAATGAAACAGCTACCTGAACCCTATAAAACTCAACAATAAGTCTTAAAAAAAAAGAAGACTTAGGAACCACTGTCAAAATACAGTTGCCAGAGACAGCTGGACTAGGATCTGGAAGATACAGGCTGGAATTCCCACAGCCATGGAAGCTTGCAGGTTGACCTTGGGCCAACTGCACATTTTCAGCCTAAGCTACCTCACCAGGGTTGTTGTGAAGATAAAATGGAAAGGTGGAGAGAGGTGTAAGCCACTTTGGGTCCTGACTGCAACCCCCAGAATTAGAGAAAGCAGTTTTACAGCACAATCCTACAAAGAATAATGCATAGGACTGCACTCTTAGATATGTGAATAGATACACTACAGGATAGAACACAGTTGTCCACAGCAAGATGCTGGATGTGCTGAGGAGGTAATGGAAGCAATTGCAGGAGGGTATGTTGGGCAAGAAGCAGCTACTTGAAGCTCTCTTCTAAAACTATCATTTCAAATAGAACCCTGTGAAATGGATTTCTGGAGCATTCATACAATTGGCAGACTCCATCTTCTGGGGGTCAGAGTCTAGAGTGGGCACACCCTCCAATAACTCCTTTCTGCTGGCAGTGCCCTGCCCTCCCCTCCCCTGAGGTTTACAGAGGCTGTTCTGCCAACCGGCCAGGCTGCTGCCAGCCTCCTCCTCCTCCAGCCTGTCCTTCTGCCAGGTTCTGAGGCCACTGCTGGCCCATCTCCAGTTATGGTCTCACTCTTGTTCCTTTCTCTACAGATTCTGGTCAGACTGCCCGATTCTCCAACCCAGTTGCCCAGATGTGGTTCCACTCTCCTATGAACACGTGCAAACCTTTCTGAACATACATTGAGAGCCACGGAGTTAATGGGGCTCGCTCTCCAGTAACCCTGAACAACATCTCCGTTTTAACAATACTGCTCATGCTCCGGAGCAGAAGACGGCGAAACATCTTCTCTGACCCCTTCGAGGAAGGCGCGTGCCTTGATAATGCCTGACCCCCGGGCCAGTGATTTCGAGCACGGTGCCAGCGGTACCAGTTACTCTGGACTAAATAAGCACCCTCGAAGAGAAGAACAGCAGAACCAGGGAGCAACTCCGCGCGTCCCCTCCCCCCCTTACCTGCATGTTGTCCTCGAAGGCTCCCCACTCCGCCGCAGCCCCACCCCGCGGCCCTCCAGCTCCAGCAGCGGTCCCGGGGCCGGACATCTTCCCACCAGCCGCTCAGGGGGAGCAAACGTGCCCCCCCCCCGCGACAACGGCAGCCGCAAACTCGGGCCCGATAAAGGGAGAAAGACCCGGATGTACACAACAGCTGACGACGACGTGGAGGCTCAGTAGCTCTCGCGATATTGTATGGCGGCCGGTCTGACAACGGGCTCGCGCTTGCTTGGTGTGAGGAAAGCTAACCTGGGAGGGACATCATGAACCAGAGCCCGCGCGCGCCCCCCCCCCCCCGGCAAAGTTTACACGGAACATGAAGGTTAGCAATGAGCAACGTAATTTCTGACGTATAAGAGCGTATCTACGCTTGGACGGCGTATATCACATGTTGTACGGGACCCCGCCCCCTTCCTGACGGCTGAAGACTACTGCTCTGCGTCAGAGGGACGCTGTTTCCTAGGCGAAAGATGGCGGCGCCCGGCGGTGTGGAAGAAATGAGAAGTCGCGTGGTTCTAGGCGAGTTTGGAGTTCGCAACGTGAGTTAGATCAAGCTGGATGGGTGACAAATGCATAGAGGCGCCTGAAGAGTGCACTAATCTTTGGGGCATGCGTCTTCTTGGGGGCCGGGAAAGAGACGCACGCAGATAGGGCGCATTTCTTATTGTAGGTTTGGTGCTTAAGACTGTTGGCCTGTGGCTTTTAGTCTAACGTATGTTTCTCACATGCAAGTCATCACGTGTCAGATGCTGATGAATAACATGCCCGTCTACTCCGATTTCGACCCTGTGTTCTTTAGGAAGCGGTGGAAAACGAGTTTATAGCACCTACCCACTTTTGTTGTTTTTCCAGGTCCATACTACAGATTTTCCTGGGAACTATGCTGGGTATGATGATTCCTGGGATAAGGAGAAGTTTGAAAAGGTGGGAATTTCTGGTTTTTGAAGAAATGGATTGCAATATCTTCGGCACTATAGGTGCTGGTTTTGTGCCAGCTGGGTGGGCTTGAGGAATGCCCTGTATATATGTTTTCTTATGTTTCTTATTTTCTGTTAAGGTAATATGGGATTTGTTGGGCCTTCCTTTCCTCAAACTGACTTGTAGAATGTAGTTCTTATCTCCCAGAGCAGACCAAGATATTGATATGCAGCACTGCAGCAGGTCAGGTGACAATCTGATTTATGCGTCTGACGCATAAAAAAATAGTAGAAAAGAGTAAGAGTCCAGCAGCCAACAAGTGGTAGGGTATGAGCTTTCATGAGTCACTGCTTCAGATACCCGGTGTGAGGATTATTGGTCAGATCCCATTTGATCTAGATTAAGAGGTATTTTTGCAATGGTACTTGCAGATTTATGCCTGATTTTAAACTTTGTTCCTCTTTTGTCCCAGCAGAATTTCAGAGTAGATGTTATTCACATGGATGAAAGCACTCTAGAATTTGACATGGTGGGAATTGATGCAGCTATTGCAAATGCCTTTCGACGCATCTTGCTTGCTGAGGTATCCATTTCTCTTGCTAGGCTAGTAACAAAGACTTCCCCAGATACTCTTTTGGTTTGGGATTGTATGACCCAAGTATGGCTAATGCTACTTTTTGCTATTACAAAATGGTAACTTACATAAGAACATAAGAGACGCCAATGTTGGATAAGGCCCATCCAGTCCAACACTCTGTGTCACACAGTGGCCAGAAATACCAAGTGCCATCAGGAGGTCCACCAGTGGGGCCAGGACATTAGAAGCTCTCCCACTGTTGACCCCCCCCCCAAGCACCAAGAAGACAGAGCATCACTTGCCTCAGAGCCCCTATCTATACCTTGTGGCTAATAGCCACTGATGGACCTCTGCTCCATATGCTTATCTAATTCCCTTTTGAAGCTGTCCATGCTTGTAGCCTTCACCACTTCCTGTGGGAGACCTACCTGCTCTATCCCATGCATAATCTTATAAACCTGAACTATGTTCAGGTGGGTAGCCATGTTGGTCTGAAGCAGCAGAACGAAGTTTGACTCTAGTGGCACCGTTAAGACCAACAAAGTTTTATTCTGGGTCTAAGCTTTTATGTGCTTGCACACTTCTTCAGATTTGAAGAAGTGTGCATGCACACAAAAGCTTACAGCCAGAATTAAATTTTGTTGGTCTTAAAGCTGCCACTGAACTCAAACTTTGTTCAGGTAACTGTGCTGTTTTAAATATACAGAACAGGTTTTTTCTCTTAAGAGTACCTTTCTAATAAAGGTATATGATATTTTTATCCAGTCATAGTGAAAATTGGGAAGGCTTCTCAGAGGCTTTAATCACCATTAGGATGTTGCCCCTGAGAGTTGTTCTTTGCCATAAGAGGGAGCTGGTATTACTAGTAGCTACAAATAAGGCCTAATAGCTTTAAAGCACATGGAGCTGAGTTCCTGTTCTGCAGTAAATATCAGAAATTTATTCCTTTTTGTTATTAAAAAGCTTGTAACTAACCTGTAAGCTCTGAAATTAATAACAATTTAATTTAAAAAAGAAATGCTTCATCATTTCAAGGAAAAAAGTAGGCATTCATGAGTTTCGCGTACTGTTGTGATCTAAATCCCCCCCCTTGTCTAGGTGCCAACCATGGCTGTGGAGAAGGTCTTTGTGTACAACAACACCTCCATTGTGCAAGATGAAATCCTAGCCCACCGCTTGGGGTTGATCCCTATACGTGCTGATCCTCGTCTCTTTGAATACAAGAGTGAAGGTGAGACTCTGTGGAAGGGATTTATGCAGAATTTGTTGGGTAAATCAAGCTTAGATCCTACACAAGGGTATATCATTCTAAGCCAGAGGTGTTGCTCAGGGAAGTTTCAGTCTTACTTTTTTATTCTTTTGCAGAAGATGAGTGTGATGAAATTAACACTCTGCAGTTCCAGTTGAAAATTAAGTGCAGCAAGAACCCTCAGGCAGCCAAGGAGTCATCTGATCCTAATGAACTGTACATCAACCATAAAGGTAAAACAAATTGAGGGAAAATGTCTTCTGCTGTCCCATGGCTCTACTGTACTGACTCTTCTTTTGGAGACACTCATGCCAAAAATCCCAGCCCCTTCACTCTTCTATTGCTGTCCTCCAGGAGTTCTGAAGAGAGGTATCTGAGTGGCTACTTAGATACAGGCAGAACTTATTTTGTGGCCTTTGTTTTTCACAGTCTATAGCAAGCACATGGAATGGGTGCCACTGGGGTCTCAGGCAGACAATCTGAATGCTGACTTCCGTCCTGTACATGATGACATCCTCATTGCCCAGTTGCGTCCCGGCCAAGAAATCGATGTACTTATGCATTGTGTAAAGGGCATTGGTAAGGTAGCTTGCTGGCATTGATAATATACATTTTGTGTGGCCAGGGAATGCTGGAATTTCTGTGTATAGCTACTTCTGGTGCAAGATCTTGTTAATCTAAAGGACATCTTTATGAGAATGCTTTTAAGAGATGTTCAGTGTGTCTTTATTTTGGTTGAATAGGCATTCTGGATTCTAGGCCATTCATCAACTAGGATGTGCGGAGTATAAATATAATTAATTAATTAATAACTAGCTATAGCTCTTCTTTGCAGTGTGGAACACAGTTCTCACTGGTCCATGATGCTTTGCAAGTATCATTACACTTGTGTTATCATTAAAGTTGCAGGTAGCTTGCTGGCATTGATAATATAAATTTTGTGTGGCCAGGGAATGCTTTATGAGATATCTTTATGAGAATGCTTTTAAGAGATGTTCAGTGTGTCTTTATTTTGGTTGAATAGGCATTCTGGAGTCTAGGCCATTCATCAACTAGGATGGGCGGAGTATAAATTTAATTAATTAATTAATAATCCTGAGCCCACAGGGGAGGGCGGGGTATAAATATGAAAAATAAATAAATAAATAAACTAGCTATAGCTCTTCATTGCAGTGTGGAACACAGTTCTCACTGGTCCATGATGCTTTGCAAGTATCATTACACTTGTGTTATCATTAAAGTTGCATTCCTCTGTGGCTCCAGGTTTAAGTAAAGCCTGCTTTTTTTAATCATTGCTTGGACAGTTCTTGGCTTGAACTAGGTCTTTAAGGGTCCAAGTAACAAAAGCCTACATTTGCCTTACCAGTATATACCATGATGGGTCAAATCTGTTTAATTACTGTATTTATAGTTCACCTTTCCTGGTGAGATGACTCTTCATATGGATTGTTATTGATAACACTCCATCTGAAGAGGCATCTAGTAAGCACAGTGTTGGTTGATACAAGCAAAATGAGGAGACTCGTATGGAGTTGAAAGTATGGGGTCCAAGGCTGCTCACCAGTCATAGATAAAACAATTTTTTTTAGCATATTTTAAGCACCAATACAATATGGTAGGATATTAAGATTTGCTCAGGAGCAGGATGACAGCCAGGTTGCTGTGAATGTGAAACATCAGGAAAGAGAAGAAAAAGAAAACATGAATGATTATCACAAAATCTTGGATGAAGAGTTTGTCTGGCACATTAACAACAACAAAAATAATGCTCCAGTTGGCTTTCCCTTGGGACAGAGGATGGGGGGGGGCACAATTGCAGAAAAAGCCTCCTACTTTAGTCTTATGTACCTATTTTCTAGATGGCAGGGTGCCTCAAGAATGTCCACTGATGATCATCTTCAGAGGGAGGCAAGTTTGTACAGAAGGAGGCGGCCCTACAGTCTGTCCACAGTACCCCTCCCTGAGCTTCCTGTTTATTTAACATACTTCTTTCTTTAGGTAAAGATCATGCAAAGTTTTCTCCAGTGGCCACAGCCAGCTACAGGCTATTGCCAGAGATAACTCTACTGCAGCCTATTGAAGGGGAAGCAGCTGAGAGGCTGAAGAAGTGCTTTTCTCCTGGGGTTATAGAGATTCAGGAAATCAAAGGTATCTGGCAGCTCCTCCATTGATACTGTAAAACTCATATAAAGTGTACTCACCTATGAAAAACTGCATGACCTAGATTCAGCTCCTACTGTCTGTGCACATGATCTCAGCAGAGTCAGTAGCATTCTGAAGAGGCATCTAGTAAGCACAGTGTCGGTTGATACAAGCAAAATGAGGAGAATCTTATGGAGTTGAAAGTATGGGGTACGAGGCTGCTCACCAGTCATAGATAAAACAAATTTTTAAAGCATATTTTAAGCACCAATACAATAATAAGATATTAAAATTTGCTCAGGAGCAGAATGACAGCCAGGTTGCTGTGAGATGTGAAACAACAGGAAAGAGAAGAAAAAGAAAACATGAATGATTATTACAAAATCTTGGATGAAGATTTTGTCTGGCACATTTAAAACAGTAACAACAACAAAAATAATGCTCCAGTTGGCTTTCTCTTGAGGCAGAGGATGGGGGGGGGCACAATTGCAGAAAAAGCCTCCTACTTTAGTCTTATGTACCTATTTTCTAGATGGCAGGGTGCCTCAAGAATGTCCACTGATGATCATCTTCAGAGGGAGGCAAGTTTGTACAGAAGGAGGCGGCCCTACAGTCTGTCCACAGTACCCCTCCCTGAGCTTCCTGTTTATTTAACATACTTCTTTCTTTAGGTAAAGATCATGCAAAGTTTTCTCCAGTGGCCACAGCCAGCTACAGGCTATTGCCAGAGATAACTCTACTGCAGCCTATTGAAGGGGAAGCAGCTGAGAGGCTGAAGAAGTGCTTTTCTCCTGGGGTTATAGAGATTCAGGAAATCAAAGGTATCTGACAGCTCCTCCATTGATACTGTAAAAATCATATTAAGTGTACTCACATATGAAAAACTGCATGACCTAGATTCAGCTCCTACTGTCTGTGCACATGATCTCAGCAGAGTCAGTAGCATGTAGTGGTTAGAATGTCAGACAAGGATCTGGGAAACCCAAGTTTGAACCCGCAGTCTGCGATGGAATCTTGCTGGGTGACCTTAACCAGTCACACACTCTCAGCCTAACATACCTCACAGGGATTTTGTGAGGATACAAAGGATGAAAGGAGAACAGTGTACTCCACTCTGACTCTCCATAAATTAAGTAAGTAAACAAATGTGTGTGCAGTGTGGTCTGTGGCCTGATCAGCAGCAGCAGAACACCCCCCCCCCCGGGGGTCTGGGTGATCTGTGAATTGTTGCTTGTTCATGCTTTCCCGGTCTAACTGGCAACCTGAGAAGGTTCTCTTGTCAGTAACTGTCTAAACACTCTCTCAAATACTAAGACTGCAGTGTTTTGTATACCTGTCCGAGAGCCTAGTTGAACTCGCTGGACCCTTGTCTCTAACAAAGACACATATGATTAGGCTGCACTTGTTAGGCCAGACTGGCAAAGTATTCATTGTGAGCTCAGTGTCAATGAGCAGTGCCATTTTTTGAGACTATAGCATAAAATTTCTTTGGATTCCTGTTTCTTATGAGGCGGTATGGTTTGTATTTGCTATGCAGTGGCAATTGGGGAAAGAACAGAATTCAGCAGCAGATGGGGGCAATTAAATCTTCACATTTACTTTGGCTCTTAAGCATTGCTTTGCTTCTCTAGGGAAAAAACTGGCAAGAGTGGCCAATGCTAGATTAGATACATTTAGCCGGGAGATTTTTCGTCATGATGATTTGAAAACCCTTGTGCGGCTGGCTCGAGTGCGAGATCACTACATCTGTAAGTAACTTTGTCACTGTTTCTCTTCTGTTTGGCTCCTTTTGTGATCTTAGTACACAGCAGGGAGTAGATAGTTCAGTCTTCTGGCTTCTTCTGCTTAAAAACTATTATAAATTGGAAGACAAATTTATGTGTCTTCTGATACATTTTAAAAATTGAGGTAATCAGCCCATCAATCATGCTTGAAAACTGGTGCTGACTCTTGTGTTTGAGACATGTAGAAGGTAATAGGATAGATGAGGGCCAATAAATTGATGTTCAGCTCAGACAGTACTGAGGTGTTGTAGGTCAATGGAGAAGCTGCTTGGGGATTACATAGTCAGCCTGTCTGGAATGGGTTGCATATCCCCAAAAGAGGTTTGCAGCTCAGGGGTGCTCCTGGATCCAGGCCTATGGTAGATCTTGGCATGTAGTGCCTTTTATCAGCTCCAATTATGTTGCTAGGTTTGAGCATTCCTCAAAAAGTGTGATGTTGCCATGGTGATCCATGCGCTGATCACATCCAACTTAGATTACTGTAATATACTTTATTTGGGGCTGTCTTCGAAAACTGCCCAGAAATTTCAGTTGGTCCAAATCGTGGCAGCCAGACTATTGTTGAGTTGATTAAAGAGATACTACCCTTTTACTGAAAGATCTGCATTGGTTACCTGTTACACAAATCAAAAGTGCTGGTTCTTACATTTAAGGCCCTAAAAGGGTACCTGAAGGACCATCTCCTGTGCCTCCTGCCTTCAGAGATGAGGCGGGCAATGACTAGATACAGGGCATTTTCTGTGGTAGTACCTGGCCTATGGAATGCCCTGCCCCTTGAGGTGGGCCTGGTACCTACTTTTTTAGGTGTCAGGCCAAAAAATTAGGGTTTTTATTTATCAACTTTTTAAAATAGTCTGCTGTTTTATGGATCTTTTATGTCCAATGGCTTGTTTTTTAATGACTTTTTATCTTGACAGTATTTTATTTGTAAGCTGCCTTAAGATGGACTTTGAAGAGATGCCTTAGAAATATCCTACATAAACCATAAAACTGAACCATAAAAGATATACAAATAGGACCTGAATTGTTCTTCCTCCCCTAGTGAAGATTAGCATTTTTTAATAGCATGGAGTGAATTCTGTGAGGAATTTGAGATGTCTTGGCAGAAGTACTTACTTTTGATTAGCAATGGCTAGGATCAATGAAGGCCTGACACTAGCCTCTGTTTCTACAGTCTCCGTGGAATCCACAGGTGTTCTGCCTCCAGATGTGTTGGTGAGTGAAGCAATCAAGGTGCTAATGGGAAAATGTCAGCGCTTCTTGGAGGAGCTGAAATCTATTCAGAGGAAATAAGAAGCTTGTGTTCTTTAGACTTCAGCATAATGATCTGCTTAGTTGGGGTGCTTGCAGCTGTGACTTGAAGGATGGCTTCCAACCAAGTTGTCTGTTATATCATCATATGGATAACTCTCTACCATGGATATGAAATATTGGGACTGAATACTTTATGCTTTCTATTTTGGGCAGTAACTTGATCAATGGTTGAGAATCTCAGAGGAGGACTAATACACTGTGGAAGCCTGTGAATGGACAGACTGCTGGAAATAAATTGCGGGACCTCCCAAGTTGCTTGGCTTGCCTTCAGTTATATCTCCCAAGGAGAACAAAGCTTTGTTAACTGGTGAATCACCTGTCAAACAGGTCACAACAGCTGTCTCTTTAGTGATGTGTACTGGCAAGATTTTTGTTTTATGTAGTACGAGGTCTTGTGCTAATGCCTGTAATCTGTGTACCACACCAAAAATGGAAGTTTAAGAATGTGATTCATTTCTTAACTGCTTTGTTTCTAGCTAGTAAAGAAGCTGGTGTTATGGTATGACTTTATGGAAGGGGGAAGGGAGAGAGAATGAGACACTAGTATTATGTCCATTTTAATTTCAAGATCATCCAAAAAGCTCTGTAACTGAATTGCCACAGCCCTCTCTATTATCTTGCCCAAATAGGGGACGTTGGAGACCGGCCGGTAGTTCGCCCATTCAGCCGGGTTCAAAGATGACATTCTAGAGAGGATGAACCACCGCTTCCTTGAGTGCCCTCGGGAACAGTCCCTCCAAGGGGGACTTGGTGACGACTTCCCTTAGGGCACCTTGAAACCCCTCACAGCCAGCTTTAATTAGCCATGAAGGGCGTGGATCCAGGAAGCACGTGGTGGGGCGTACAGTTAGGAATAATTTGTCAACTTCCTCTGGGCTGAGTGGACTGAAATGATCCATAACCTGACCAGAAGATGTGCATGGAGCCTTGAGTTCACTCACTGTTTCAAGTGTGACGGGGAGGTCACGGCGGAGCGACAAGACTTTGTCTGTGAAATAGTTCGCAAAGGCCTCACAACCAATGTCCAAATCCCTAGCATTTGGCCTACCCTGTGGCAGAGTAGTAATAGACCAAATTGTTCTAAACAGTTGGGCTGGGCGTGAGCTCGCAGATGTAATCGTAGCTGCATAGTACTCTCTCTTCACAGCTTTGACTGCCATCTCATAGGATCTCATAAACGTCTTATAGGATGCTCTTGTGGCTTCGTCGTGGGCACGAATCTGCATACAACAGACTGCTGCAGATTGCAGTTTCTTCTGTTTGTTAGCATTACTGGTTTGCACTAGTAAAAAAGTTGTGAAGAGGAAGCTGAGGGTGTGCACAAAGCACTTGTGTGTAATCTAGATATGACAGAACTGGAAGCTCTCGCGAGCTGCTGTAGGTGTGGTAATTTTGGAATTAAGTTTTAACATGAGAATTTCTGAAGCTGAAAATGGAAACAACATTGAAACAGAAAATCTGATTTGTTACTGTGTTTTTATAAAAGAGTAAAGTTCTGTCCAGGCTTTCAGAGTTTTAATCTGCTGGAGACTAGTTTTCGTGACAGTCGGCAAAAGAGTGCTATGATATTCTAGCAATAAAAAAACAAGCCAGGAAAAGATCTGCTCCAAGGCCTGAAGTGTCTTGTCTACCTGAAAAAGGTTTGGAGTTCTCCTTACCGATACATGACCTGCTGTTCATGAGAGCGTGTAACTAAATTAAATGATCTAGATAAACTTTTGCAAAATAAGGGTCTAGTATGGAGAGACAGAACTTGCTTTAAATTATAGAGAAGTGATTTTAAAAAGTGTGAAAAGTTGGCTGCTGGATTATTTTGGTACATATTTTCACTACTTGGGTAAAATGGGTATAGCAAACAGGGAAAGTCATTGCACACATACATGTCTTAAGAAACCTCTGCATCAGACGTGTTCTCAAAATGAACCTCCTCCGGCCTGACTCCCCAAAAGAAAATCCCAGTCCTAAATGCTGTAGATAACTTTTGCATGTCAGCCTAAGAGTAAGCCAGTTAACATCGATGAGCAGAAACCATGTTAATTTTATAAATAAAGGACAAAGTAGGGAATAATTTAAGAGAAGGAAACTCTTTTTGTAAAATGTAGGCCTTTGTGCAGCTGGCAAGCTGACCTCTTTTGCAAAGATGAAATACATTGGCAGTGTACAAATGAAAATTTGTGTTTTGTCTTGCCTCCTGCAGGGGTGTGCTTACATGACCTGCTTGGTTTTGTATTGCATGGTCTCTCCTGGGGACAGTTATCAACTTGCAGAGGTACAAAAATGGGGACTCAAGTAGAAGAAAAATTCTTGCTTCCTAATCTTTTACACCAGGCATTATTTGGTACCTGTGCTTTCTGTACGTTTCTATAGGTGGTCTTCTGTTGTGGAGCCCATTCTTTAAAATGTTTAGTGCCATGAAAACACATCTGCAATGCAGAGAAACACTGTACAAGTGAACAGTATAGAAGCCAAGCCTTAGGTTCTAATTCAGGCAGACTGTTTTTGGTGTGATAGAGAAGTAGAGGCACACTGGTTATACCAGAGTGCAGTACTGGACTAAACAAGGAGAAGCTGAGTTTCAATCCACACAGCCATAAAGTTTATTCAATATCTTGATTGTGGATTTTCATGGCAATGTTTTTTGTGGCTAGAAATGAAATTTCCATCCCATTTCCAACAATGAGTTAAAGCTGCTTTCATTTCAAAAAGGGACCCAAGAATGCTATTTTTCTGATTTCAGCAAACTCCATAATTGCCAAAGCTATTCTGTACAAATTATGTTGTTTAGGTGCCATTTTGACACAGGTTTTATACTCTGTCCCTATTTTCAAACAGCTAAACAGCAGCAGCTTTGCAAAGCATTGGCAATATTTTAATCCACCATGCTGGACTCACTGTATTTTATTGTTGCTGATAATAATTGTTGAGTATGTTCATTATACCTAAATCTGACCAAGGTTCCCCTTTAACAAAAACCTGGACTTAGGAAGCATTTAGATAGCAGCTCATGTTCTTCCCCACCCTTCTGATAGGAAGTTATACAGTACAATTTGGATATGCTTTAGTGACCTACTTCCTTCCACCATGGTTAGGTTTTTTTTGTTCCTCCTATACATTTATTCGCATTATTAAAAACTTTGCTTCTACTTGAAGGGCAGAGTCTAAATGTTAACTGCCTTCTTACATAGCCAGTTTTCCATGTGTTTTGGATAGTGAACAAAGATTCTCTGCCCCCTTGCTAGGCAGTGCATGAAGGCTGAAATTACACATGAACATTGTTCAATGTTTTCAGGTTACATGCTTAGCCTTCTCCTTGAGCCCTACACCATGTTTTGCTGTCTGTGTTTAAACATCTTGCTCAGTACCCTGTCTCCTTCAGCAGAAAAAAAGGACACACTATGGGCAACTATCTTTGCAGGAGATTTGCTACACTACCTTGCTTCTCTTTCCCCCTGCCTAAGTTTCTCCATCAGAAAACAATTTTGTCTAGTGTGGCAAGAAAAAAACCTTTAATCCAGCTTTTTAAGACTTCTTTAAGACCAAAAAGAGATAGCAAAGTATAGTGATGATCAGAAGAATGCTACAGTTAGTAGTCTTAGCAAGAAAACCTGCAAATAGAGGGTGCATCTCTGTTTTTACAATATTATCTTGTTGCAAGTATATTATAATCCAGACATATAGTGTTCTGAAGCAATGAAAAATGCACTGCGTTGACTGCTTTGTCAATAAGCTTATCTAAACTTGATATTATATTGTTCTGGTTACTAGGAAAATAGATAGGAGGTTGACATAGCGCCCATTTGAGCTTAATTAAGCACAGTGGTCTAACATGATTTAGATGTTTTTCACCCAATATTATTTTTAACTCTTAAAAAGAAGGCAAAATGGTTTTTTGGGGCTTTTCAGCTATGAATTTAATTCTACCACTAACTGATAATTTTGTTACTAAAAAAAAAATAACATACTGATGATCTAAAGAATCGGGCAGCAATGCAAACTTGGCACCAAATCAAGCAGCCAGAAGAATGCATGTATAGAACTGAAAAGACCTTTACTGACATTCAGGTGTATCACAGTTCATTCAGAGACATTTGCAGATAGAATACCCCTACAAAAGAACCCTCTAAGATTTTAAATGTTCATGGTCACAGAAAGTTGACACAATAAATACAAACTGCCTTTACAAGAGCTATTGTCATGGGACTTTTATTTTATTAAAAAGTTACTAGAGGGACACAATAGGTATGAAGAAGTCCCAGTGGAGTTTGACTAAAAGTAAGGATCTGAATGTAATCACAAAGGTTGTCCACCTTGCTAGGGCTAGATCCCTCTTAAAATGTACCTTGCTTCAGTAAAACACTCTTATACTTCCTCAGTCAAACTACGGTAGCAGTTTAAGCAAAGGTCTTCTAGTTGTTACACAGCACTGAAGGAGTGACTTCAAATCAGCCCAAAAGTAGCTGTGGGCTGCTGTTCACTAGAATATGCAGGCTGCTGGCAGCTGAAGCCAGGTTTGGAAGTAGGAGATCTGCTTTGATAACACTTCTAGGATTAAAGGTCAGCCTTGTTTCACACTAGACCTCTGGAGGCATGGCAGAGTCAAACCGACAACAGAAGCCGTTTCTTACTGAACTCTCCTTGCTGTTGGCAGATATGTGCTATTTTCTTGAAGAAAATACTAAGATTAATTCATGGAGCTGCGGGGGGGGGGACTACAGCAACCAGAGTGCAGCCGTTTTACCTCAAGAAAACTGTGCCGTTCCAAAAGAAAAGCAGAATGAAGCCCATGTTAGTGTTGCATTGAGGCAGCCGCAGTGCAGATATTCTGAATGAAAAATGACAGGTATACTAGGGATCTGCTCTCACGCTTCCTCCTTGGGGAAAGTATTATGTGTTTCGGTGGAGGCTAGTTCCTAGAGGGCCAGCACAAGCGGGGGTGGGGGTAAAACTGAACTAAGGTCTCTATGCTAAATGGCTGGGCTCTATCCAAGAGACAGCCAGTTGTACACTAAGCTGGGTGGGGGGGACGGGGACAGGCAGGTTACACTTAGCAAACTGGACTGAATGTGTAGTCCCCATCTCCCAACCAGAAAGGGGATGAGGCTAGTAAGAACTTTATCCAGGCTCTGGAATGAGCAGACAAAGTAAATAACTGGGTACTGTGAAAGAACACACCATACAATGGCATAGGTGCACTGGAAGAGTTCTGAATTTATGATTCAAAGAGTGTGAGGAGGGGTCCATCTTCAATGGTATCCAATACATCTGTGTCTACAGGTGGTTTCACCTTTTTGAAAAGAGATGGTAGGTTTCTGATATGAACTTCCTTGCGGAACTGCTCCCCTAGAGGCTTCTATAAAGAACAAGAAAAGTCTGCATTAGGTATAACACATCTGCAAGCGTTCCACCAGAATGTCTGATGGTGCCTAAGCGATAGAACTTCTCTTTTGATTATAGGAACACTGTCTTGAGGTCACTATGGATGCGCATTCCTTTATTAACCAATGAAAAAGACATGAATTAAAAAGAGTTAATTACTAAATGCCTTTTAGTGAGCCTATCAGGAAACGTTTCCAATCCAAATGATAAAACAGGTCTTTGAGCAGAAAAGATTTCTCCTGATCAGTCTCTTTCCACTGAAGGCTTGAGGAGGGCTCTTACGTAAGCAGTGTGTGTGTGTGTGTGTCCCCCGGATCTCTTCGTCTGAGCTCCTTCTGTTTTGAGACAGCATTGTCTGATCTTTCTGTCAGCGTTGCTATTGTGTGCAGTTGTAACACATGAATAGTCTGCCTGCATTCTATGGATTGCCGAACACACCCCTTTGCTCATTCTGCAACAGTGCCTGTTTTCTTGGGGCGGGTGGCCTACAGAACTGGAACACTTTTTCCTGTCTGCCTGAAAGTAGACAGGGATGGTCCTTTGGATGAGCGGCACAATCTCTGAAGGTCTCATTGAAAGTGAATAGGGAAAAGAAAAAGATGCAGTTGGAAGCATGTTTCTCTAGGGAGGAAATGTGCACACCCTTGGAGGATGAATACTTCATGAATCTTAGTTCTGAATGTTGGTTTTTCACATTGTACCCAACCCTCTGTGACAGCACCATGCCACAGCTCTAAAATTCCAGGGAAGGCTTTAACTCCTCCTTTCCCCCTAGTTCCATGTTGCTCAGGTAGATTCCTTTGCATGTGGCAAAAGCTAATGTAGGAGACACAGTCACAAGAGGACAAAGACAATTCCAATGATGGTTAAGGCCTGGCCAGCATGCCTCTTCATCTGGAGCTGAAACATGACCAGCTTAACTTGATCTGGGAACACTGTTTTCATACAAAGTAATGAATGTTCTCCAATGATCCAGTAAGGTTCAAGCCCCTTACAATATGAACATCATCTGAGAACTTTTGGAGCTCATATCCAAGGATCAATATTGTAGGCATCTGCTGCTCACACTGAAACTTGATAACTACCTGTGGAACTTACACCACAGGGTCCTTAGCCCATTATTAGAGGCCCATAGAGCTTGCTCAACAATCTTGCTTAAGGTAAGTTACCATCATGATAGGCAGAAGCTCTAAAAACCTAGTATAAGGATTAATAGTTGATTAATGATATCCAGATAGAGTAGAAAGAAAAAGACTCTTGCCAATAAGGAGGGTGATTTCTCTGCTGTTCTACCAAGACTTACCCCAATACAACCTGCAATTAGGCGTTTGAAATGCTCCTTCCTGCGCTTGTCTGCAGCTTTCTGCAGTGTAGGGTTGAGCAGTTTGGAATCAAATTGCTCCAAGGACTCTGTTTGGATTTCTGGAACCTGTTCCATCACCGTCTTCAGTTCAGTATAGCGTGGACGCTTCAAGTAGCAAAGATGATAGTCAATGGTGAGTTGCCAGAACCGATACTGCCACATAACAAATCCCCTGCCCCCATGAGAACATAGGCATTGACTCAGTACGATCACAATTAATAATCAAAGCTGACAGCAGCCTTCTTCTTACCAAAGCCTCATAGATCTGGAAAGCCAAGTGAACAAGAGCTGCCATACAGCCATCGTGTTGTCCGTGCATCTGTAAGCCTTTCAGCACACTTGTGAAAAACCAGGTCACTGCATCAGGGATCAAAGTCCCAGGGAGCACCTATGGAAGAGACAAGCATGTAGCCAGATAGTAACTCAAGAAAGACCTGCCTGTCTTCCTGGAGTAGACAATGTCTTGCAGTCCTTCATACTATGAACAGTCCCTAAAGGGATAACCCAATTTTAGCCATACTTAACTCACCACACATTTTACTGTTGTTGCACTGGAAGTACCTGTTTGAGCAGTGGCCAGCAGAGTTGGGTGGTGGTTCTTTGGCAGGACAGGGTATCCTTCCAGGAAAGGGAAGTGAAGGCTGTTATCAGCAGAGCAGTGCTGATACTCTGGAAAAAGGAAGGTTTAATATTCATATTTCTGTAAAAGACTTGTTCTTGAAAGGACTTGAATATACTGCGATGCTGAGTATCCGTCAAGCAAAAGAACCAAATTGTCTTCCTTAACTCTACTAAAAATTCTGGCACAGACCAGGCCTATTAAAAAAGATCTTACAAGGTTTAAACCAGTTCTCCACTCAGTGCCAAAATGACTATTGCAGAAACAGCGAGAAATCTTGAGACAGTGCTAATGACTACTTGGAACTAGGAATAAGGACAGTAGGTTACCCAGGGACAACTTCAGGAGTTACAAGGATCCTGCTGATCTGCAAAGATTGTATCTTGGCTAAGGTAGCAATAAAATCTTAGAGTGTGATAAAAATCCATCTGCTTTTTTTAAAAAAAGCATATGGTTTCTCCAGAATTTTCACAGAAAATGCACCAGGTTGGATAATATGTCTATATATGGGAATGACGAAGCCCTTCGTGTTCTTTGAATCTGGGGACAGATGTAACCAACATGGTCTTCTGGCATCTATGGGGCCAAGCTTCGGGAAAGTAAGCATTTTCTGCTGTAAAAAAAACCTGCCCCACCCTTTTGTCCACAGAACTGGCATCTCATCTTCAAAGCAAAATGAAGGAAAGAAATGACCCACTGTCATCCAATATGCCTTTGGGGGTCTTCTAAGTCTTGTAGCAATTAGCTGTGTTTCAGGAGTTCTCTCCATGAAACACCCAAGCTTATTGCCAGGCCCCTATATCATCTTCTAGTGAATCAAACAGGGAAGGGGGAGAGGTGAGTGCTGTAGATTTTTAACGGTCTCATTCACTGATACTTTCAGAACTGAGCAGCCTTTGTACTCCTGCTCTGATGTGTACAATCATGGTTGGTTTTAAAAGAAATGAAATGGTTGCTTCACTATGATTTCTCCCCTGAAGGAAGGCAGCATTAAGAGGAAACTGTTCTCAGAATTAGTTTTGCATTCTTTGTGAATTTTTACCGAACTTCCCAACTTTGGTTTGCTTTGGGGTTCATCTTCAACGGAAGGAAGTTCTCCTTTTAAAGATGAACACACCTACCCTGAGGGCGGAGCTGAAGCTCAGCTTTCTTACCTCTTGCTTCATCAAACATTTGCCCAGTTCAGTGAGCTCAGAGCTGGATGGTGGAGTCACCTCAGTGGACATCATTTCATCATCTAACAAGTAAAACGGCAACATGAACATATTCCTCCAAGGCAAAGAAGTCAGACAAACCAAGGAGCAAGAAACTGAGCTGAGCTAAAAAGACAACAGACATTTTTTGGTAACACTAGTTTTCCCCATCTTGACATAAATCTCTGTGGGATCAGCTTTCAAGACTCCCATTGAGCAAAACTACAGAAGAATTCTAATTGGAGGCAGCTACATTTGTAGAGGAAGAAAACTATTTCTTCACTGCAGTCCCAGCACAGGTTGAACTTTGAACATACCCAGCCTTCTTAGAGCCAGGTAAATTTTTGATGGCTTGGATTCCAGTATTACTGTATCCACTAGAATGTGCACTAGGACCCCATAATATAGACCAGATTACGTACGCTGTGCACTTCATGCAAAGGGCTCTCTTGACTACTGAAATGCAAAACTGTGGAAATCCCATTCACAAAATAAAGGGTACAATAAAAGCCAAGTGTAGAGATAGCCAAGATTGGATTTATACATTTAAAGAGAAATGATTCTTGTAGAGGGCCTCAAATGTTAGGGAGAAAGAACATATTTCAGTACCCACCATCTCCATCTGCAGCAACAGCAGCAGCAGCAACAGCATTATTCTGTTCAGCACTCTTCTTTGAGACACAGCATACAGCTGCAAATACATCAGAGGAAAAGAGACATCACACATTCCCCACAAGGCAAAGCATTTTGTTCCTCCTCTGCAATGCTTGACTTATACTCTCTCTTCTAGAGAACTGAAACAAGTTTGAAAAGGAGAACTAATTTCCACAATTGTGCTAAATTCCTCTAAACAAATAATTGTGTACTGTTAAGTCACAATTGACTCATGGTGATCCCTCATGGGGGTTTTCAAGGCAAGAGATGAGAAGAGGTGGTTTGTTATTACCTTCCTCTGCATAGCAACCCCACTCATCCTAGGTGGTCTCCCATCCAAGTACTGACCGTGGCCAACCCTATTTAGCTTCTGAGATCTGATGAGATCAGGCTAAATACCTCTAGAGAGCATTATGTGTTCCAAGCCTACTCTGGAACCACAAGAGGCCTTTCACAGTCCAAAGTAGTGTTAGGAGTAGTTTAGGGATCATTGGATCAAATTATTACTTGCCTATAGAGCTAAGACTCAGCAGTCAAAGCCAAGCAGTTCAAATTCTGACCTCACTTGGCATTATTTTGACCTGTGGCTTTAAGATTTCATATCTGTGGAGAAATCTTCCCTGTCAGTTTATCTGATAAGAAACCAGTACATCTGATACAGAATCTCTGCATATGGCAAAGGATTCCAAGCCAGATTTCAAAAGACAGTCTAAGATCTCCCTAGTGTTAGCACTTCTATTAACACTTGCCATTATCCTGTGTGATCTAAGAATGTACCATAGAACCTACCTAACACTCCAATGCCACCGTGTGGTTTGGGTGTTTGCCTAAGCAAATAAGTGAAGGAGTGAAAATGTCTTCAACTAACCCAAAGTTAGTTGGGGGCCTCATGTTTGACACCCCTGAACTAAATATTAAGACATCACCTACTGGTTACGTACTCAAAAGATTTCTCAGCCAAGAAAAATTGTATACAAATTTCAATCTGATTATAATGGATACAATTTTTTTAAAATCTCACAGTTAATAAAGATCTATTGAACATGTATTGAATGTTAAATCACTTTTATCTGTATCTCAACCAAGATTTGCCCTAAGAACCCAGAAGCTGATAAAATAATACCTTGACAAGAATAGAAATCTTTGTGGATATGAAGAGCAAATCTATAAGCACCTATGTCTGGGGAAGCCCTCTGAAAGCACAGTGATCCTGCAGACCCCAGTATAAACATTACCACAGGCGTGCCCTCTGTGCTTCTAAGCACTTAACACAGATGGTTCAGGCTTTCCATGCAACTTACTACTATTACTCACTGATCAAGTCCATGACTTCTCGGGTGAGCAGCCTAACCAGCTGTTCCTCCAACATTTCCTGGGATTCTGGGTTGTCATCAGTTGTGTCCTCATCACTGATGGGAGAGAGGGTGGCAGAATTGACTGTTACAGTATAAACATGAGGGAGCCAGCTGATACTAGGCACAAGCCTTAACTTTGTAGGAATTCTAGCTCTCAAGCCTGGAAGACTTTTAAAAACGTTTTCTACAGCTTTACTGTGGGAGGAAAACTTACTATTACTTGCAATCAAGCTATACTAGAGGTGGGCAGCCTTTGGCACATCTGTCAACAGTGACACACTAGACTGTATTTCTTTGCACTCAGGATTAGATCTCTGCCTGAACTACTGAGGCATTGGCAGCACTGCTAGGGCCAGTGGTGTGGGAGAAGACAAGAAGTATGGTTTATGCCTGTCATTGCCTCCCAGACCCGCAAAGCCACCAGCCGAGTCCTGGGTGAATCCCTGAGATACTAGCGGTGCCACTGGGACATGGCTTGCTCCAAAGGTGCCTGGCTAAGTACAGCCTTTGCCTCTCTCCCCAGTCACACCATTTTGTTTGCTGGCACACCACCATGCTGCTATTTTTTGATACTTGGGCAATACAAAGTTCTGTCCAAAGGACAAGTTACAGGCAAGGACCATTTCTTTTGCCAAGCCTCAAAAGAGTGGAGAACAAGTTGCAGCACAATTAGCAGCTACTGATATCAAACCCAACTGCAGAACCAGGGAACTGGTCACTCCAGAAGTATTCTCCAGAGGGAAGCATTTTTGTATTCCTACTTGCTATGAATACCCCCTTCAGGATATGTTTAATATGATCCTGGGAGGAACTGCTGCAGACCAACAGTGGAAGGGTAAATAGAAAGATAGACGTTTCAAGCAGCAGTCTTTTCTGTCCTGATTAAGCCACCACTCTTACCAAAGCAGACCCCGTTGGTTGATGACTTGCCATTTCTGGGACAGCCTCTATCAGAGAAGGGGGGAAAAAGCAACACAAAACAGCATGACAACTAATGGCATACTCTCAGCAGCATGCATATTTTCTGTATTAAAAGGTGTTTTTTTAAGATTCCACATCAAGGCAACCCAAATGCTATGTCAATAAAAACTGTATTCGGTAACTTGTGTGTATTATGCAACTGAGCAGCTATTGACATAATCCAGTCTGCTTCTGTTTTTCCTCCACATATAAATAAAAAAAAAACAGCATCGAAGCACACAAAAACACATTCTCCCCTCCTTGCACTGGAAAATCTGTGCAGTTATATCCTTCACACACATTTGCGATTTCACCAGGCATTGAGCACGTAGTTTGACACTCCTAGGCCCACTACTGGACTATAATATAAATCAAAGCCACTGTGCTACATTGATTCTAGCTTTGGTCTTGGGTGTCAGAAACCCAGGTTGGAATCTGTCTCCAGTCATGAAACTTGCTGTGTATTTGGGCACGTTCCCATTCTGAGCTTCTTGGAGAAAGGGCTGGATGTAGGTGTAACAAACACCTAAGAAAAAACTCTGATAACGGCATGGAAACGCTGACCTGTACTAGCAGCTAACGAGACAAGTCACACACACATGCATGCTCTGCATTTCCTTACCATATGTAAATAGGTGAAGAGTGGCTCAAGTATAGGGCAGATAAGAGTTTCATAGTGTTCTGGTGGGCAAGAGAGGACCAAAGATTTCACAAAGACACCTGTATAGAGCTTGTTAAAGAAGTTATGCAGCAAATATGAACATCAAGTTTTTAAGATTCCACATCGAGGCAACCCAAATGCTGTGTCACCAGCTGGCCCTGCTGGTAGACCTCCTGATGGCACCTAGGTTTTGATCACTGTGTGACACAGAGTGCTAGAATGGATGGGCATTGGCTTAATCCAACATGGCTTCTCTTTCTTATCAACATTTTCCTGATGCAAACGTCCTACTGACACAAAGTTCTTCTTTACTGATAAAGCCTTCCAGGCAACACAGCATCACCAACAGTAATCTTGAAGAACTTCTCCAGAGCCCTCCAACTCCTTTCCTGATGTGTTTTTAGAAAGTGGGTGTGGCCAAGTGGGGCCTTTGCCTAGCACATCTTTTGATTCGCCATGCAGATGTTTAGGAAGTTGCCACCCACAGCACAAGTATCTTCACTGCATGACTGAAGGTATGCTGTGTATGTAAGAAAATATGTTTAAACAATATGTTCATTTTAAAAGGCATCATGGTAAATAGAGCTTCTGCCTCAAATGTTTAAGAGTTTGTATTAAGAGTTAATGTATAACCTCACTCACTGACATTTTGTGGTTGGCTCTGCCTCCTGCAGTGGAATTTCAAAGGTACCTGCAGGGTCAAAAAGGCTGAGGATCCCATCTTGATTGAATTGTGTTATATTTTTTAATCTGCCTTGATCCTCAGCAAGAATGGCAGGCTACAAATGAAGTAAATAAACATATATACAATGAACAAAGGATACGAAGCATAGGGCGGAGTCTGTAGTCAGGGATATTGTTAAGATTGACAAAGGCAGAGTTAAGAAGTTCAGTGGCTAGGCCATCGATAGTGTAGAAATCTTGCTGCATTGATGAGCCGGCGTTCCCCAGAATGTGAAAGCTGCAATTCAAATGGTACAGGTCCAGGATCTTATGACCAGAAAGATACTGCCTCTGTAAATGGGGATTCTACTACATTATCAGAACCAATAAATTAGCCAGGAATTTGCAAAACTCTTTAGGGTCATCTGAGCTGATGACCATTAATGCAACTGGTAATGTTCAGTTCCATAACTTAATTGGTTATCTACTAAAAACAGGAATTTCGGTTATCCTCGCAAAATTTTTATCATGCATCTTTGCATTGTTAGGAATACAAACATACTGAGGGTAGTAACTTTAATGGAATGTGAGAAGCATCAGCTGATTAGAACAGAGAATGCAATGGCCTCTTTCACCAGGATTATGTGATGCAATGAGATTTTACAAAACAGAATATCCTGCCGAGGAAACTGATGTTGTGACAGGCTATGCAAATTCACTGAATGAATTTCTCTCTGCTTCTGGTTATTTGGGTACTAAAGAAACTGTAATATAAAAAACAAAGTCATCTCCAGACTATTAGTACGCACCAATATGGTACTATTGGAAACCACTGAGGGTCTTACCAGTTGTCATACATGGTGCAAAAAAACCCTTGCATCCTTTCCAAGACTGTTTTGTAAACAGGAGAATCATAAAGCTCCAGAAGAGGTTGAGGAAGGCCTAAGAAGAGGAAACTAGTATCAGCAAAGCAAAGTCACCATCAGAAACACAGAACTTGCTAATGGAAAAACTAATCACTAGTGAGAATCACGAAAGGATACTGTTCTGAAAGCATTTACAAGGGAACAAAAACTTGCAGAAGAACCCCCAACAGAAGGTTGAGGTGTCATGCACTGCTGTTGGGAAATGCAGTGTGTGTGTGTGTGTGGGGTGGATTTTGCCCCTACATACACCAGGGAAGGTGCAGGCAGGAACTCAGACAACTGTGTGTAACTTCTTGGGGGAAGCTATCTCAGCCTTTAGGGATCAGTGATATAGAAAAATGAAGCTTTTGACTGTTTTAAGGAGACTCTGATTATAGTTACTGAGCATGAAAATAGTTCCTGCATTTTGAAAAGGATGAAGGATTTGTAAGGTAGACAGAGACCATGAAAGCACTGTCAGTGGATACTTACCTAGGATGGCATTTTTCTCAACTTCCAGCATGTCCAAGGCTTTTGCAAAAGTTTCCCCCAATTTACCCATCATCTCTGGCATGTACAGAATGTTGTGGGTCCTGGAACAGAACAAGGAGTCACAATGTCAACAACTGTGCCCATTAGCCATCTGGCAGTGGGAAATTGCCTTCAGCTTGTGAACAGCTCCTGTGTCAGGTGATGAGGAAGGTGAGACCAAGCACTTGTGCATGGGATCCCCCTTCCTTACCAAGAAAAACACACATCTGTTGGGGACATGGAGAAGACTCCACTTTGCGCAGAGGGTACCAGCTGCCCCACACAACAGTTACCCTCAGCTCACCTCATCTCAGCCCTCTGAAATGCTGGCTGCAATGCACAAGAGAAGGCCACTGTCGGAAAGAGGCCCCATAACCCACAAGCAAGTTAGGTTTCTAGCAAGATCCTTTGCTCCCACTGGCTTGCAGAGGAAAGGCTGCCTCACCTCTGAAACACACACACACACACTGCCCCCCTAAGGATGGGTCACAGTCCCTAGAATGGCAGGTGGCACTGGATGAATGTAGCAGCTTAGCAGTGTGCTCACATGCTATAAGCAGCTGTGTAGCAGCGAGATGCCCCCTCCTAAAGGGAGCACAGCTCTGCATTAACCACAGCCAGGGAGGGACCCCCGTTCAGCCAAAGGTGACCTCTCTCTTGCCATCCAGGCCAAACAGGGTCCCTCACCAGATAGTTGTAACATCTGAGTGGGGAGGGGAAGGGTCTCTGTCTCACCTACCTCTCTCCTTTGAGACCTCAGACCTCCACTCAGGGCTTCGGCAACTGCACACAGCACAAATTCAGCAGCCAAACGGCACAGCAGCCTCCGCCAAACCTGCAATGCCACTGTGCCTGCTGCTAGAGGTGATCAAGGGTAACTCAGTATCTCCCCCTAGAGCAGCATTTTCCCAAAGTGAGAGAATACAGGGAGGAGAACAAAGGACTAGGACGTGAGGCGGCCGGGGCAGGCCTCTCAATTGCTTTCCAGTGTCTCAGCTTTCATTTTTTAGAAGTCTCTAGCTGTTATACTTGTGAAGAAAACCTTCAAGAACGTGACCCAAGTGCAATCAATGCAGCGATGTCTGCCTGAGCTTGCAGAGAGCCTGGAACAATAGCTGTGAACTGCCCATTCATTTCAAAGGGTGCTAACAGAGGCTGCAAAAAAGGAGAAGCATTGTATTATGAAGACCAAATAACGATTAGTTTTGGCTAAGCCTTTAAGCACCACATTAGGGGCTTTATTGTCTAATCATTTTTGTTACCCCCAAGACAATGCCAACTTGGAGAAGTATGCAAAATGCTGCCCTAGGGGACTTGCACATCCCAGTATGATAACCAAACCCCCTTTCAGAGAGCCCCAAAACAGCATCAGCCAGGACCTTGTTTCTATTTTAAAACCGCTCTCTGCACAATATGGTTTTGAAGTTTTATTGCTCCAGGTTTTTGACCCACTTAATTTAAGGCAGAACAGGTTTTCCCAAACTGGAGTACTGACTCTCATAGAATGGGCAGTAAGGAATGCATAGCTATCGGGTGTAAATGGTACAGCCCGACCTTCTTGCAAAACATGCTTACATGCTCAGTATACAAGGATGGGGCTGTCAGTAATATGACAGGAGAAAACAGAAAATTCTAGCTGGCTAAACTAAGGATGCTAAGGAATGTAGTGGTCAGCATCTTCTCCTAGATGTGCCTGATGAAAAAAAAAGTGCATATCTCTGTAGGTTAACACTTCTTATCGTAGAACCCTGAGCCCACTTGTGGGGAGGGTGAAATATAAATTCAGAAAAATAAAATAAATATTATCATTTGATTTTAAGCGGCTCATTGACGGTAGTTGTTTGAATTTGGGATGCACTAGGAGACAGTACGAACGTTCTCAACCCAACTGTCAAAAATGAAGGCAGAGAACTGGAGATAGTAATGAAGAGACAGAAACGTTTTAAAGTATACTAGGGCATTGGGAAGCATGTCTGAAGCAATGAGCAGTGCACTTGCGTGGCCTAATAGACACTTGACCTCAAACTGTCCCAGGCATCAAAGACATTTCCTGATTACTGAAAAACAGCATGAGTCTTTCCAGCACTTCTCAGAGGTCCAGCAGGCGGAGGGAGAGAGAAGGTAACTGAGCCAGAGTAGGGCCCTTAATACTCCACAACAGCAGCATCTTGTTTGCTTATCCTTATTTCATGGTACGTTTACTTACTACTACTACTGATAAAATCCCTTAAACTTATAGTGAAAGTATTTATTGGGCAAGTCACCTATGCAGAATTTAAATGAGGAACAGTCTTAAATGGAAATTAGTTACCAGGACAAACTGCCTTAAGATGAATGCAAATGTAGAGTGTGTTTTAACAAGGCCACATATACATGACACAAAGTATTATTATAAGTAGGCTTGTTTAAGATGAGGCAAAAATTATTTCCTAGGTATACATGGGGTTGGTTCCAGACTAATATTTCCATAGACACAAAGACTTCCACCCATGGACTGTGATTTCCTCCTTCCCCAGCAGCCTCAAATGCCACACACCCCTAATCCTGGGGGTTCCTCTCCTCCAGGAATTTGGGGGGGGGGGAGAATCACACTCTGCAGGTGGAATTTCTTGCACCTACAGAAACATTAGTCTGGATCCAATTATGGGGAAAAAACCAGTCACCCAGCCCTCATCAGCCCCTAATTATTGTCCTCAGCAGTTCCCAAAAGTTGTCTTTCCATGCACAACGTCATCCCTTGAATTACTCTTCCCTTGCCCATCTTTTGACCATTCTCCCAAACTTGCTGTCTCCCATTTTGTTTTTCAGATGTACAAGAATAGGACAGTGGCTGCAAGGGTGTCAGTCAGAAGAGAGAGGGAATCATTAAACAATGATTGGTCCTGTTTAACGCACAGCCCTCAAATGGCAGCCACAGAAGAACCTTCTCTGTATAGAATACTTTGTTCTACTGTAAAGATCCACAGGCCCAGGAAGAGGTAGTGGGTGAACACAAAGTGTCTCATTAACTCTGCACAAAAGGACAGAAGGTACCATTATTCTGGTTCAGAATCCACCAAGAAGTAAAAACTGCAGTAGAACAAGAAAAGCTGACAAGTGGTTAGAAAAATTGAGCTATCAAGGGTAAAAGGAGTAAGGTGAGAATCCTGCAGAAACATCCAACAAAATGCAACTAGGCAGCCAACAGGAAAGTTAGATCAAGAAGAAAGTTTACCATATAGCAATGAATTTTGTAAACTGAAAAGCTTGCACTGATTTAAAGCTGTTACATGTTAACTATATACAATTAATTGGTCATCTTCCCAATGGCTTAACAAAAACAGCTTTACACACAACTTACCTTTATTCAGACTATTAGCTGTATTCACAGCTTCATCTGATACAGAGCACAAGGTACCATGCAAGAAACCCAGAGAAGAACAAGTACAGCTATTTACTTGATGTTATTATTTTTCCAGATGTGATCATTCATGACAGCAGCGCCTTGTGTTCAAATTTGCATCCACCCAAGGCCTTTTAATATTCTCGTAATCCAGTTCTTTGGCACTAGCAAATTCTGGGATTGTGCACTTATGTGCTACTTAGTTGAACAACACTTAGTGAATTCACTGTAAAAGGGAAGGGAGCCATGACCAGTCGTAGAGCATGTCCTTTGTATGCAGAACATCCCAGGTTCACTTTTTGGCATCACCAGTTAAGAGATCTCAGTTATCTGATTTTGGGAAAGCCCTTTCTCTACCTTGAGAACCCAGTCCTAGTAAATGATACAGAAGGCAAGTAGAAATCATGGTCTGATTTAGTATAGGACAGCACTATGTATTCAAGATGCCCACTCAGGCAAGGTACGATAGTAAGAGGCATCCGTCACCCTCAGTGTTTTTAGACAGAAAAGTGAAATAAACAAAATGGGAACTGTGCCATTTCAGACTGCAGGGGATACAGTATCTTAAACCACTATGTTAAAAAATAGCATATCTGTGAGAAAAGTTTTAATACAACCCATTCTGTGTTCTAGCTTTTTACATGCTGAGTAATTTATTTCATGCAAATAACGCAGTTTCTTGCCAGCAGTCTGAAGGGCTACATATAGCCCATACTATCTTCTCAAAGGTCTACCAGTGCATTCCCATCTTCATCGACTAGACGTACAGAACAGGCTACAAACTCTTAGAGAAAGGACAATTTACTTTAGGATGTGGCTGTCATGAGTGGTGTTGCAATTTTTATTTTAAAAAGTACTAATTGCTTTTTAAATAGAAAGTGATGAGCAGCACCCTCTAGAGTCGGATTTGACTGGCTTTTGAGCAAGGGAAACCTTTTATAATCCAAGGTAGAACTTCAGATAAGGAGCAATGCATAACCATCAGGTTTGGTTCTCTAGCTCTGTACCCAGAATACTGAAAAAGACCAGGAGCCTTCAAGTTGCAATACAGATGAAGTTGAGTGCCACATGGCCATTGTGTTAGAATAGCATAGAGACCAACTCACGCTCCAGTATGGATAGTATTTAACAAAAGAAAAGACAGACAAAGCTCACATATGGGAGGTGCTAACATAAAAGCTCTTGGCCTTTATCAGTGGTGTTTCAAATACTATGTAAATACTGGAAGACGGCACTGGTTATCATAATCCTCATTAAATAAAGAATGTGCATTGTGTTGCATCAGTATCACAGCTAGATGATCTATGTATTTCCTGTGACAAATGTTGTTTTGCACAATCATTCTAGCTCAGACCACATATTCATCTGGTCTAGCTTCCTCTCTGAGAGTACACTATGTGTCAGAGGAGCATTCACCTCACGGAGAGTACTTCAGCATGTACAGTGATTTATCAGGGTTGCTCCTCAGCAAACATTTAGCCTGTCTAGTTTCATAAAACTTGCCATTTTAGTATTCAGCAGTGTCTTCCTAAGCATCAAAATCAGCTTAACTGAATTAGGCTGACCTGAACTCCCCCTCCTTATTTCCCACCCAATTTGGTTGAACTATAACATCAGTGGAGTTGAGATCCCATCTCATCATTTCCCCACAAGACACGAGGCAAATAAACTCCCAAGAAGAAAAAAATGCTAGGTTGAGAAAGAGTCTCAATATGTCTGCCACCAATATTATCAGCAATTATGTCTTTCAGGAGATAATGCGTTAACCTCTACAGTAAAAGGAGCTCAGCGTTTGAGAATGAGCTTGAAGCTTAAAATGAGGTGTGGAGAGTAGATAGAAAATGCACAACAGTAAAGATCATAGGCCGTTTGGCAGGCCTGAGGTAAGGTCAAGAATGTGTGAAAAGCTGCATTTAATTTTATAACTGGAAGAAAGCAACCCCGTCAGAATCTATCGTGTTTTATATCCCATCCTTCTTCAAGGAGCTCAGGATTGAGTGGATTATACTCTCCTCTCCAATTTTATCCTTACAACCCTATGGACTAGGTCAAGTTGGTGTGTGCAATTTCTCTTGCCCCCCATTTCCATCTTAACAACCTCCTTGTGAAGTAGGTTAGGCTGAGAGCAAATGACTGGCCTCAGATTGCTCAAGGAGGTTCAGGGTGAGTGGAAATTTTAACCCATCCCTCCCTGATCCTAGTCCAAAACTCTAACTGCTACACTACACCAAATCTCCCCAAGTTCCAAAAGGCAGGACAGAATTGTTCTCATCTTCAATGCAATACAGAAGTTCCTCAGCAGTAGATTTCATGGGAAAACTGGCTGCTCTGAGTGCCACTGTTCCCAGCATTTTCACTACAAGACCAGAATCATGCGGCCTGGACTCACCTTATGAGAGCAAGCAAGTTGTCAAGAAGTTTCAGGACCTGCACAGAGCAAGGGTTACGATAGATAGGATTGCCATTAGGCATGTACCCAACCACAAATCCTCCAGCCTTTGCCTCTTCCAGTGAAGTGGGCCAACGTGCACGTTTCACAACTCCCAGAATGGTGTACACACAAAAGCTTATCTATACAGAAACAAACAGATGTCAAGAGAATCCTTCTAAGTGAGGGGGAAAGTGAACAAGAGGTTGAAAGAGTAATTTCCCTTGGAAGTGCATCATTCTTAAGGTTTTTTATTCTATCTATGGAGATCACTTTTGATTAGGAAAAAAGCATGCTCACAAATGTGTGATGAACATCTGACAACACAAGTACTGCTTCCCACCTTGGACTGAAAATCTGTATTTACATTATTTATACTCTGCCTTTCTCACTGAGACTCAAGGTGGTTTACACAGTGTAAATCAAATACAGTCAACAGGATGGGGCATCTAATAATAAACAATGTAACAGGACTGGGATTGCAGAAATCTGAACAAAGCATCCTAATGCACTTGCCCTGCCTTATCCTAGAGCTCTCTTTAAGAACTTCATTTCCCAAAGATTTACTATGCTTTCCCAAAAAAACCCAATAGTATAAAAATGCAGTAGGCCTGGATTATAACAGGAAGGTGGGAAGAAAACTGGATGATTTCATATTACTGCGCTGACATCTCAAAGTAGCCCATCTCTGACAGAAGCCATCTGCCACTCTGCAATATGAAAGCTTTTAATAGCCTAGACCAAAAAAATCAGCATCTGGTCATGTCAAATCTTGCATAAAATCTTTTGCTGAAGGTCCAGTGAAAGCAATGTAGAGAAATATGTTTTATCACAGGAGCCACAATAGATTGAGTGGCCTTCCTTGCAAGAGGAATCAGCCAAATATCTAATGTGAACCCTTTTTGTCCAAAGAATTGGCATATTCCACTATCTGTGATCAGAGAATGCAATCTTTTTGTCCAAAGAATTGGCATATTCCAGACTATCTGTGATCAGAGAATGCAATATGTATTTAGAATATTTTCAAGAGGCTTAGGATATACTTGGCAAAATAAGCTAACAGTGAAGCCTATCTTTCTGTGGAAGAAAGAGGCTACAATATGACTGTCCTCTCTTTGTTACAACCTGATTTTGACAGACAATTTCTACTTACTCTAGAACGGTTGAGACCACAGGGATCTTCCATGATTGGATCTGCTATTTTGTTATCAGCACCAACGTAGCAGATAAAGTCTTCAGGATTCATCAAGACTCTGAAAATAAGGCAGGGAGTTAGAGTGGAAAATGTCTACTCCTTAGTACTAACACTCCATTGACCCAAATAATTATTGTGGGGAAAAGGCAGTTATGACAGACAGCACTTTTTAAGAGGCTTAAAAGTGCTGTACAAACAATTATAGGACTGTGAAGGGTTAATTCGTCATAAAGCCAGAAAGCCTTGAGTGACAGGCTGCTCCACGCAATCTGATTGGTCACCATCAGCTGAGCAGAAAAAAATCTTGAGAGAGTGGGATGCTGAGGGAAGTAATTTGGATTCCTGATTAACTGAGAAGGGATGTGGTGTACTGAGACCTTCTGGAAATAGCCCTGACAGAAAAGGGTTTAGTATTGACAAAGTCAGATTCAGCCGTGACTGAATACAGTCTGAATTCAGCATTAGCTGACAGCAATTTGAATACAGACAGAGAACTGGGGGAAAGTTTGACAAGCAGGGTTGAGGTATTAGAATAAGACTCCAATTCAGGCCAAAGGAAAGGGGATAGATCTTCTAGAAAGAGAAGACGACTCCCTACCCAGTCAAACAGGGAGAGTTACCTTTGAGACTTACAGAGATCCCTGGTCTGGTGTGGTAAGAAACTGCCTGTAGAGACCTAAAAGCCAGTTAACAACTCAAGAAGATTTCTGGTGTTCCAAGAGATTGGGTTTGGGTACTGGGAAGACGATACCAGCCTTTTGGGCACCAAAAAAGTCAACGATTATACAAATAAAGTGTATCAGAGTGTTTGGGAAAACACTGGAACAAAAGCCTCTCGATATAAAGATCTAAATAACTGTGAATAATTGAAGAGCCTCTCATTAGCCTGATACATAAGAACATCTGTGCATATACTGTTTTTACCTCAGTAATTTCAGCCCGATTTCACCTTAATGTTAAATAAAATATTTTATTTTTGAATTTTAAAAGTATCTCAAGTACTATATTCAGTGGTTTAAGTTAAAGGGTGATTCTTCCCCTTCCCTCAGGTTCCTGGGCTGAGAAAATAGCCATTATATCTTACTGACACAGGGTGGGACAGCCAAAGTTTCTTCAGAAGAGAAGAATACATGTTACCAGGGCTGCTCAGTCTGAGGGGACAGAAAAACAGAGGGGAAATCTAGCCTTTGAGGGAGGGAAGTGGATGGAGTCCATCACAGAAATTATTAACTATTATCAGCAGTTCACACTAATATGTATTTACTTGCCATGCTTCTTTAAAGATAAATAATATGCGAGACTACAATATTAACAGGGTGTCTGCAATGGCTGTCAGAATGGTTTCTTATGAGTATATGGAAAAGCACAACATAACACAACTAGTTACAGGACTCGCCTGCTCCATTGGGTCTTGCCTTGAAAACCCTATGGGATTGCTGTAAGTCAGCTGTGACTTGATAGTAACCCCCCCCCCAAAAAAAGTAGAGGAATAGTCAAAGTTCTTGCACCTTTTCATTTCTTCAGACAGCCAAAGGGTAGCAACAGGAGACATGAGCTCTTCTAAGAAAACTTTCTGCCGCTGATAATCCTTGAATTGATTGCTGATAAGGACGAGGGCTTCCATGAGAGCACATTTCTCCATCTGAGTGAGGAGCAGCTCATTGGATAACAGCTGCTTCACATGGTTATAAAGCATGTCAAAGTTTGGCTGGAAGAAACAGATCCAAGGGTCAGTCAACTGAAAGAACAAAACAGACTTACTGCCTGCACATATTCCCACATAAAATGTGGAGAGAAGTAATTGCCTTCTCTTAAGACAGTGTCACAGCTGAATCTTCTGCAGCAAACGTTTATCATATGGAAGCGACTCGTGTGGCCCAATTAAGTTCTCCAGATGTGTGTGTGTTGTTTTCCACAGCTACCATAAACGGTGGAGCTGTCATCAGCTCCTGTTTTAATTCCAAACTCTCAATCTTATGCCTATTCTCCACATTTACATTTTCCTACCTCCTTCATAAGACACCTGGTCTCAGTACAAGGTAGATCAGTATTACAATTTCATCTAAACACGCATACACACATACACCTGTTATCTAAATGTGATTTGCTATAGCATAGCAATAAGAAACAAATCACAGGGAGCTTCAAACCACAAGCAGTAATAACTCCCAAATCCCCCAGGAACAGTCCATGTTGGAACAGTGCTGTCCCTTTGTATACAAGTTTGATTAAGTACCAGAACAAGTTGAGGGTAATCTCGACACATCTTTATGATTGATGAGCAAGCATGTCTTCTCACATTTTTCACTGCTCGGGTTCTTGGAGCCTGGGAAAGCAAACCAACAAAACTTCAAGGTAGCATTTTATTTTAAGATTAAACAGAACCAAACATCACAGCATCCTTTACCTGTAGGTCATACCTATAAGATGCTTCATCCAGATAGTAAACAAAAAGATACCATCCTCAGGTAGACCATTTAAAAAGATTAAAAGCACCTTTAACACAGTTGCATCATTGGCATCCTTGGAAAAGACAGCAGAGAACTGACACAAGGAACCTGCCTGGCAAAGAGTTCTAAAGATATGTGGCTACCACCTAGAAGGCCTTGATTGCTACCTGGACTTCAGATGGTGGTGGACATCTTAACAAGATTTCCTCTGATGATGGTGGGGGAGGTGGAAGATATACAAAAATGGAGCCTTCTCAGAAATTAGTAATGGGACAAAAGAGCAGGCACTCATATAGCCGCTGCCAACTGTTTTCCACATCCTCCCCCAATATGAGCCATAAAACGCTCTGATTGTGAAGAATAGCTTAGCCGTAGGAACTCTAATTGACTGAGTAGAATTGTGACAGCCAATGGCCACATACAATGAACTTTATTCTGATTCTGAATTGACTGAGTGGAACTAGAGAGGTGGTCCTAATCATAGTTATTTAAGTTATAAAACTGAACTAGTTTTCATTCCTTTTTTTAATTCAAAGGATTTCCGCACAGAGCTGCCATTCTATATTCAGAAACAATAACAGCCAAGGGCAGCTTTCAACTAAATACTGGAAATTTGGAATTTGTGAAAACTGAAATTTCTAGAAGTTTCTAACCAACATTTTTTTTGTTGTTGTCTCTAAGTCACTCTAATTAAAAGGTAGGATGGATTAGAACTTGGTCAGGACCTTTTGACTTTTGTTGCCCTGTAGAATCAGCTACTGTTTGGGACCTGACCTTCTGCATCATGCACAGCCAATTCAAATATGTTACGTAAAACTACATTGTTTTGAGGATCCTGGAGGACAAAGGCCTCCATGGACAACAGGTTGCTGGACACTATGGAGGAGGGCTATCAAATTACAGGTTAGTATCATGACAGGTTCTGGTGAGGGAACAGATAAGGATTTGGGGGGTCTGCAAAAGAATTTAAATCAAGATGGTAGTCCCTGGGTTTCTAAAGTCTGAGAACCACTGCTTTATACCCAATGTAAAATCTGTTTTTGTTGCACATGATAGAGTCAGAATAAACACACAGCCTTATACGATAAACACACTTTTCTGAGATACTGCTTCCATCACCACTCAATGGAGGATAGGAGTCAACCATATCTATACATAGAACTATGCGCAGGTATGAACTAAAAGATGAATACAGCTAATACTGCAATTTACTTTCCAAGGGGCATAGTGTATTAAAGTACCTTTTTTTTGAATACGCTTTATTCGTTCCCCTAAAAAGGGGAGATATTTCGCTAAAAGTTAGAAATAGGGAAGGGTATAAAGAGGGACAAAGAAAAGAATGAGTGGTATTAGTAATATGTTAATCTGTTAAACCTTTTTATAATCAAATCAGAGAGTTCACAGTTTTCTTCTTCTCCGAAGCTTCTTCATTTCTTCCCATAGTGTTAGCCAAGGCAATTAGTGTGTTAGTATTGTCCTTCTGGTATCTAATATCAGTTTATTCTTCCAGAGTAAAATCCGCTAAAAGGAGAAAGATAGCAGTTTTTAAGTTTTATAGTTCTTTCCACTTTTCTCTCTCAGGTTATACTTTGAACCCAACGCTCCTCCTTCTTCCTCGTTCTTCACCTCCCCTTCCGAGCTGCTGTCTTCTACGCTTAACGTCGACATCCACTTGGCCAGTTCTGCACCTTCTTCTTTGCTGACATGCTTTTTCAAAAAGTCTTGAGCCTTGAAGATGGAATCAATCTTCTCTCTTTTATCATTAAACTTGAAAACCAGTCCTTCTGGTATCAACCATTTATAATTTGTTTGTCGTTTTTGTAAGAAGGTGGTCAGTCCTTTGTATTCTTTTCTTTTCATTCTGATTTCAAATGGAACATCTTTCAAGATTCTAATCTGTTGATCCCCAATTTTCAGGGGTGTTGCTGATGTAGACTTTAGAATTTGATCCCTGAGTCGTTGTTTTGAGAATTTCACCACCACTTCAGCTGGCAACTTATTTTTCCTTGTAAAGTTGGAATAGGCCCGGTAGGCCAAGTCCATCTCTTCTTTTATTTTGTCCGCTTCAATGCCAACCAGTGGTGCAAGGGCAGTTGCTAAAATGTCTCTAAGGATCTCTCCATCTTCCTCTCTCAGCCCCTGGAAGCGGAGAATAAGGTTGGATTTTTCCATTTGAAGCATGAGCAGCTTGCTGTCTTGCCTTTCTTGGTGCTTTTCCACTTTTTGGACCTTCTTAACTATTTGTACATCTTCTGCTGATTGAAGGCATTTCTTTACAGTATCATCCATCTTCTCAGCTACCTCTGTTATCTTCTTTTGCTGTAAACCCAAAGCATCTTCAACAGAGTCAAGTTTTTTATTTATTTTTTGCAGTTCTGCCAGCAGATGGCGGGCAAGATCAGTGTCAGGTTGATTGGCAGCAGCTCCAGAGCTGGAGGGACTGGGACAGGAAGTCCCGCCTGTCTTCTTGGGTTGTTTCTCTGCAAACTTTCTCAAGTTCGCCATGTTTTCGTTTTGTTTACTCTTTGGAAGTTTTAAATACAATTCGTCAGGAAAACTCCCAGACCTTCGCTCTGCTGCCAGAAGGTAAATCGCTTAATACCATTCTTGCGTCGCCCCCTCAATACGCTTTAAAAACCAGTCATTCCGGGGGGGGGGAGTTCCCTCCTCCCTCCTTCCGCTTCTTTTCGAGGGGGGGAAGCTTTTTAAGCCTTTTAAACCTCCGATTTTGTTGAAGCTTCGACTTACAGTTTGTCATTTTGCCGTTTCATTCTCTGGTTTGTTCCGCTTTACCACTCCGCTGTCCCGGTGGCTTAGCTGGTCCCCATTACAGGGCACAGCGCTGCTGGAGCCGTTTGGGGCAGGAGAGACTTTTTGGCGGGGGAGCCTCAATTCCCGGCTTTTCGTGCCGGCAAGAGGCTACCCCCAGTCTCCCAATAGCACCCCCTGGTTCGGAGCCCTTTAACAAAGGCTCCTTAGAGTCTCCGCGATTGCGGGACCCCTCCAGGCAGCGTGTGGGTGATCCGATTCCGGGAACTTACCCGAGAATCGGCCACCAGGCGCGCAGCCATAACCGGAACGTATTAAAGTACCTTTTTGTGATATTGAATTTTAGCCTAAAATGTCTCAGTTCCACTTTTTAGACCATATACTACAATTGATTGGCTACAACAGCATTGACAGAAGAAGAAAAGAAGAGATTGAATTTATACCCAAGAGATTGAATTTATACCCCACCCTTCACTTGGAGTCTCAGAGTTGCTTACAAACTCCTTTCCCTTCCCATCCCCACAACAAGCACGCTGTGAGGTAGGTGGCGCTGAGAAAGCTCAGAGAGAACTGTCCTTGAGAGAACAGCTCTTATCAGAACTATGGCTTGCCTAAGGTCATCCAGCTGCTGCAAGTGGAGGAGTGGGGAATCAAACCCGGTTCTCCCAGATTAGAGTCCGCGCACTTAACCACTACACCACATTTGACAGAGTTTGCCACTGAGGCACCTTGCCTCATCATAACTTAGATTCTGTTAGTATAACAGAGATACTGCCTTGCTGTGTGGTCCTATAAGAAAATTCACCAAATATTTTAGTACAATAGAACTCAAATGTACTTGCCTTGCTTTCTTCTACAACCTCAAAAGTAACGGACACAAAGAGCTAACAGAACAAGAACAAAAGACACTTATTAGTAGCCATTCTTTCCCAACTGCCCAATATTAGACAAACTATGAACAACTGCACACATCCATAAAATTCCTTTATCAGGTTATGTTGTTCCTTTGTCCAGTAAAACACAAGACTTCAGAAAATGACTAGGATTTCATTTCAAAAGGTACCCTTCGACAGCAACAAGACCAACACAGTATTCAGATCTTACACTGATTCCCTAGCCAAACAACTTCATTTTTACTTTTTTAAAAATGAGCAAGGATAAAGCAAAGACAGGGAGACTGATATATGCTGCTCTGAGTTCCCTAGAGGAAGGATGGGATAAAAATGTACCAAATAAGTAAGTCGACCAACCACCATCCAGCCATCTAGCACTGTTCTCCCCATCTTGTGTCTTGTCTTCATTAATCCACAATTTACTAAATCTCACAAGTTTAGTAATCCATCTGAACAACTGTTGTGGTCCAGTCACAACAACCTTTGTAGTTTTCCTAGTGCTAGTCTATAAAAAGTTCAATAGTAAGGACTGGACAGCATTATGTCTCAAAGCCTATTTTTTCACAGGGACAGTGCAGAAGTGTTTACCTTGGAAAGAACTTCTGGCAGATATTCTGGCCTGTAAGTGACAAATGGAAAGAGTGCAGAAACATTAGACAGGACACAAGACAAGATGAGGGGATCCTTCGTTTCAAAACTCCGAACCAGCTGTAGCAGCTCTATGCCATCAGACACTGGAATCTCCTGTAACAATAGAAAGGGAAATGAGCAATGCTCAATGCACTGTGGTTTTGTAGAATGCCAAAGTTTCCTCCCCAAGCAAAGCCTAAAGTCTGACACTACTCCTGGCTAAAATCTGACAATCCTAAAATTGCAGAAATGTCATTCTGATCCTCCAACCACCATACCCATACTGTATTCTCTTGAAGCAAGCACAACTGGTAGATTATGACAACATGCTTGGGTGGGAGTTAAAAATTCAGTCCTGCCACAGGGAAAGTCTGAGCCTATTGGATTGTAGGTTGTCATTTCTTTTCCTGGAGAGCTTCTAGCAATATGCTTGTGCAGAGTACAAAGCATTTAGCAGAATCAGCACAGTGACTGGCACCTACTAAATCATTCAGTGCATTGTTCAACCTTCACCAACACAGTTAGTGTTGAGTCGCTGGATTCACAAGGCTGTCAGAATTCCCACCTGAAAACTGGTTTTCTGCAAGTTGTCATAAAATACCTGCCCCATTGTATCTGAAAACTTTCTAGAAGCATACGAACAACTGCTTCCTCTGGCTGTACAAGACACACAGTCCCAGAGCAGCAATACTGTAATGGACACATTTGAAAGCACTGATGCCCCTGCCCTGGCTCACTTTGTGGGGCTTAAAGACTTTTGCAAGCTCATTCTTGCCCCTAGGATTGATATGTTCAACATCACCCTGCATTTCCATTTTAATTCTTCTGGCAGTTGCTTGGCAACAGAGGCCTGGATTTGCTGGAAGTACAGCCCTATTCATACATTCTCTTTGTGATGTAGCTGCTGCCACAAAAGTGCCCATTTCCACTCCACTGGTATTGTATGCGTGTTCATATATTTATTTATTTAATTTCTACCCTGCCCTCCCAGAAAAAGGAGGAGGAGATTGGATTTATATCCTGCCCTTAAGAGTCTCAGAGCAGTTTACAATCTCCTTTCCCTTCCCCTCCCCACAACAGACACCCTGTGAGGTAAGTGGGGCGGAGAGAGCTCTGAGAGAACTGCTCTTGAGAAAACAGCTCTGAGAGAACTTGTGACTGACACAAGGTCACCCAACTAGCTGCATGTTTGTGAGGTTCTTGATGAAGTAGAATGGCTTAGAGTCCACGCTCCTAACTACTACACTGAACTGGCTCTCTTTGGCAAAGAAGTATTCATTTGAGGCTGAACATCCATAGAGTATCAATGTGACAGAGAAGAAGACCTTTATATAATCACATTGCAAGAACAATATAGGAACTAGGCCTTCACCAGTCACAAAACTGGTACAATCGAATTAAGCACCTACAATTTCCCCATCTTTTAATCTTCATTTTAAAAAGCTACACCTGAACATTATCTTTAAACAGACATTTCCCAGTGAACACAAGATCACATAAACATATTCAGCTTTGACTACTGCTGGCTCATGTTCCCCAGGACTTGTTTTTTAAGAGACAACTTTGCCAGTCTGCCACCCAGAAGGCAACACCTAAAAGATCTGGGCTACATACTTCTTTATCCAATGTCCGGAACATCGGGCTAATGATGCTCTCCAAGAAAAAGGTCATAGCATCCCACTGTACGAAGGAAGGAGAAAAGATGGAGCAGAGGCCTTCACCAGTTTTAGCTAGGAGAAGAGGAAAAATGAGAACGCTGAAACACCTCTGAACTTGTAGCAACATAAGCCTCCCACTCCGGATAGGAATTTACTTTCCCACACCAGTCAATAATGCAAAAAGCTCCCCCCCAAATCCCACACACTGTAACCGTATTGGGACCAGAGGGATATTTTTGTTTGCAAAAAGAACGAACTAACTGATTAGATTCTACAGGGGGGGGAAATACAGCTAAATCTGGCAATTTCTTTAAAAGCTGTTTTCACTAAAAAGCAAATATTAATTTATTTAAAATATTTCAGAGCTGCCCCTCAACTGAACCTCTGAAGGTAGGTCACAAGACAATCCATAAATAATGAAAGGAATACTAACAATTCTGTTTTGGACCCCCCACCTGCCCACTTGCTCCTGCATCTACCAACTTGGAATAGTCTCAATAAGAACTGTCTGTGCAAGAGTAAGAAAAAGTGCCCCACTGCTGGGAGTCAGAGTCCTCTTTCTCCTCTCCTAAGGATACTTACAGTTCGTGGAGCCAATATCAATAGGAGAGGATAGCTGATATTTCAGCCACTCCCCAGCCATCTGAAAACCAGTCCGCGGGTCCAGGCGACATGCCATCCTTATCACCTCTCCTTGCTGGGCACGGAAAGCTGCCAAGGAAATTGAACACAAAGAGCCCAGTTCAGATGCAACAAAAGAACACTACCCACTGCTGAACAAAGTTTGAGTCCAGCGGCACCTTTAAGACCAATGAAGTTTTATTCAAGGTATAATCTTTCATGTGCAAGCACATTTCTTCAGATACAGTGAAACAAGATGTCCTCAACAATTACATACAGGTAGAAAGAGGCCTGGGGGGGGGAGTTTATTTGCCAGTTAGAGTCAAGATGCATAAGTAACTGGGCAATTATAGATGAGATTGGATCAAGGCAGTTGGTAAGATCTCTGAATGGCAGCTAATTAGCATACAAATACAACAGTTAACAAACAGATGTGAGAACTAAGTTTGAGTGCAGTGGCACCTCCAAGACCAACAAAGTTCAATTCTGGGTATAAGTGAGAACTGAGAGACTTAGCATGTAAAGATGCACATTCCTTCAGATACATTAGCATGTATAGACACATTGAAACAGATTTCCTCAAACATTACATATAGGTAGGTATGGGGGGTTAATTGTCAGGAAGGGCTAATTTGAATCAAAATACATAAGTAACTGAGCAATAAATACAGCTAAGATTGGAATAATACATTTGGTAAGACACGTGCATAGCAGCAAATTGGCATATAAATAATAAAGGAGTTAACAACGGATATGAGAACTAAGTTTGAGTCCAGGAGCACCTTTAAGACCAACAACGTTTAATTTCTGGGTATAAGTGAGAACTGAGTGACTTAGCATGCATACTGAGATAAGCTGATACCTCTGCTAAGCCCTGGGGGTTCCATTGTCCTGAGTGTCGTAATAACTTGTAACACAGCAATCTCCTGGAATTCCTTTGCAATAAAATAGCTACTTTGAGGTCCCCCACTGAGTGCCCAGGAAGGTTGAAATGTTCTCCCAGAAGTTTCCCAGTTTTGTGCTCCTTGATGTCAGATATGTGTTCATTTCTCCTTTGGCATAGGGTTTGGCCTGTTTGCCCTGTGTAGAGAACTGAAGGGCACTGTTGGCATTTAATGGCATATACAATTTTAGAAGATGAACAAGTGAATAAACCTGAGATGGTGTAGTTGATGTTGTTAGGTCCAGTGATTGTGTTGTTTGGGTGTATGGGGCAGCAAAGCTGGCATCTGGGTTTATTGCAAGCTCTGGGGCCAGTGTCCATGTTCAAATTAGATGTTGCATTATTGTGGGTGAGTAATTGTTTGATACCACTCTAATGGCAGAAATACCAGACGACACCACTCTAATGGGAGAAAGTGAAGAGCACCTAATGAGCCTCTTGAGGGGAGGAAAGGAGAGAGCGCAAAAGCTGGCTTGAAACTCAACCCCCAAAAAACTAAGATCATGGCATCCGGACCCATCACTCCTTGCCAAATAGAAGGGGAAGTCATGGAAGCAGTGAAAGACTTAAAGTTCCTGGGATCCAAGATCACTGCAGATGGTGACTGCAGCCATATAATTAAGAGATGCCTGCTCCTTGGGAGGAAAGCGATGGCAAACCTAAACAGCATGATAAAAAGTAGAGACATCACCCTGCCAACAAAAGTCCGCATGGTCAAAGCAATGGTATTCCCAGTAGTCATGTATGGCTGCGAGAGTTGGACCATAAGGAAGGCCGAGCACTGAAGAATAGATTATTTTGAATTATGGTGCTGGAGAAGACTCCTGAGAGTCCCCTGGACTGCAAGGAGATCAAATCAGTCAATCCTAAAAGAAATCAACCCTGACTGTTCCCTGGAAGGCCAGATACTGAAGCTGAAGCTCAAATACTTTGGCCATCAAATGAGAAGGGAGCACTCACTGGAGAAGACCCTGATGCTGGGAAAGATGGAAGGTCAAAGAAGAAGGGGACGGCAAAGGATGAGATGGTTAGACAGTGAGGAATTTCAGACAGGTGATATCTCCCGGTAGGGAACCGGTTCTCAAACGGGTTCTGGTCTGTCATTTCAGACAGAACCCGTTTGAGAATCAGTTCCCCACCGGAATGTAACTGCCATTTCACACAGAAAAGCTTCAGTCCCGTTTAGGAACCGGGACTGAAGCGTTTTACCTGTCAACCGCTTTTTAGTAGTCTGCAGTTCCCTCTCCCGGTTCCAATATGCTTTTTTCCCGCCTTTTTTCACCCGCGCGGGCTTTTTTTTTTGAACGTTCGATTTATAACGTTATATTGCTATAGCGCTATAGCGTTATAACGCCATAACGAAATAGCACTATATCAATCCCATTGGAATGCATGGAGTGTTTTTATACTGCTATAGTGCTATAAATTGAACATTTTTTTAAAAAAAAAATCGATCGCCCGCACGGGGAGAAAACAGCAGGAAAACAAAGCGGTGCGTGTCTGAAATGCCAAACCGCTTCTGTTCCGGCTCTCCTCCGGTAGGGGCAAGCCATGTGTGAAATGGCAGCCCTGTACCGGTTCACCTCAAAACGGAAGATTACCGGCTTGAAACCGGGAGAAACTGGGTAGTGTGAAATTCCCCAGTGTTATCGATGCAGCGAACATGAAGTTGAGCAAACTCTGGGGGACAATGGAGGACGGGACGGCCTGGCGTGATGTAGTCCATGGGGTCACGAAGAGTCGGACTTGACTGTGCAACTGAACAACAACAATTGTTTGAGGTTGGGGGGCTGTTTGTGCACAAGAAAAGGTCCCCCCCCAGTACTTGTGAAAGAGAACTGTCATTATCCAATAGAGGCTGTAAGTCACTGATGCTGTAAGTCACTGATGCTGTGATGAACTGTATGTGACCATTAGTGATGCTCTGTTATTGTCTCTTTTGGGCCTGTTTTGCAACAGGTACCATTCTGGCTTTGTTAATGTGTTTCTGTACTGTGACAGGTTGACTATATTGTTGGAGGATTTCTTGTTGTTAAGATTAGCAGCCTGAAGGTTAGAGAGCTTTTTACTTACCACCCCATACCTAACATCAACTCAAATTAGCCCTTCCTGGCAACAAATCCCACCACCTCTCTCTTCCTATATGTAATGGTTAAAGAAATTGTTTCACTGTATCTGAAGAAGTGTGCTTGCGCATAAAAGCGTATACATCGAATTAAACTTTGTTAGTCTTAAAGGTGCCACTGGACTCAGACTTTGTTCTGCTGCTTCAGACCAACACAGCTTACCCAACTGAAACTACCCATTGCTGAAAGTGGATGCACTTTTTGCAGTACAGCCGCACAGAGTGCCAAAGGAGTCCCACAAGGAATGCTCAAATGGCAACTCCTCATCTGCTTGGTTCAGCACTTGGATGCTAAATCAGAAGTAGGAAAAAAAGTGAGAGTCTTGCAAAACCGAGCCTTTTTCTGTGGGGTCACAGCAGGCTGCATAGGCTTTGCTAGAATCACAATTGCTACTGCCTTCCGGTGGACCTGCACAAGATGAGTTTGCAGGGATGCATTCACAGGAAGGAATGCTGTATGAACCCTACTAGTTGGATGTGTTCAAAAACTACTGAGGTAGAAGGAATGTGTGGAGACTTGCAGCAAATCTCCTTCCTGCTCCCGAATGGCTCATAACGAACAGAGGTCTTGTGACACCTTAGATCAGCTAATTTTTATCAACTAAACATAAGCTTTTGTGGACTGGAATCCCCTTCATTAGATGCATGTCTAAAGTATGAAGGGACTGTTTTTTTGGTGAGATTTGCTTACATTCAGTCTCTTACATCTATCACTACTATGTATAACCATGTCATACAAAGCAGCAGCTTCTTTAGATGGAAGGAGCATTAAGTACTACCTCCCAATCCCATAAATAGCAATGAAGGCCAGAATCAAAATTTCAGACTCAAAAAAGTTAAAGAGAAACCTCACCAAACACAAACAAGTGAGTTCTTTAAGGCCAAAACCTGCTGGAGCATTTGAAAAGAAGGTTCGCTAATGCTACCCAAAACAAAATGTGGAAGACTCTGGGCTGTCATCAAAGGAGAAAGTGCTTCCCTAGAGCAACAGTGACTTACAGTTGAAGAAGTAGTTAAAATCTTCATCGCTATCAAAGTCAAAGCGAGAATATTCACAACTGGGACTGTCCGTCTTGGAAGGAAAGCCCATCTGCAAAACAAAAGGACATGAGTTTAGAAGTCGAACCTACCATACACTGTGTACCTCCCCCTCTAAAAGAACTCAAGACACTGAAGTATGAGACTAAAAATAGCAATTTACATATTTTCCTCTACAGCAGAATTCTCACAAGTGTCCTAGTAAGACCCCCATAAAGAAAAAACACTGTTTCAACCTCCCAAAGCATAGCTAGCACAAAACTAGAAAAAAATGTCCTTATAGTGCTGATAGATTGGGAAGAGAATGGTTGGGGAGTGATTAGACATACTATGTGGTTTGTGGGAAGTGGGCAGGCACTGCTTTTGTGTGCTGGATGTTCAGCTGGTCTACTCTTGGGCTGATAATGCCAAGCATGGGAGGCCATGCAGGGTCTGGGGATACTGGTTATAGAGGGGTAGGGGAGATATAGCGGTGGGTCCAGATGGAACTCCTTTAAGTGGAGAGGAAGGAGTCAGAGATATGATAACGTTTGGACCCCACCTGTGTCATCCTCAGAAATGTCGGTAGTGGGGTCAATATCCATCTCCAGCACTGATGTTGTTCAATGCCAGGTCTATGAATAACAAGATCTCTGTTCTCCAAGATTATCTCAGAGCAAAATGTAGACCTGGCTTTTGTGCCTGGGGAGGGGAGGGCAAAACTGTTCCCCTGGACCAACTTGTCCCACCAGGATTCTTGGTCCTTCACCAGACCTGGACAAATTGGCACTGCTCATCCGAAAACATTTTCCCATTAGGGTGCTCCCCGCACCAAAAATTACCGGCACTGAATATGTTGGCCTGGCATGGATGCTGAGGAGAGTTTGGCTATCTGGCTGGTGTACCGACTGCCTAACGCACCAGCAGATATCCTACTTGTTGGATGCGATATTGGACTGGGCATTGGAGTACCCCAGGTTACTAGGCCTGGGAGACTTCAATGTCCATGCTGACAATGCCACATCTTCTCAGGCCAGGGATCTAGTGTTGTCCATGGAGGCCCTTTTGCTCTCTTGAAGAGCCAAATGGACCCTGGTCAGCTTCAGGATGCTCTGCGGGATCCAGTGCCCCCCAGTGGTTTGTTAGGTGAAGGACTGGCATAGCTGGCTCTCCAAAGCCATCACTGAAATTGCCCCCAACACCCTCTCCACCACGAGCCAAAGCAGCCCTGTGGTATTCCCCGGAGCTGTGGAGGATGAAGCGAGAGCTGAGATTACTAGAGTGAGGGTGGCGGTGTACTCATGATGAAGTGGCAAGAACATCTTATAAGATGTTTATGAAAACCTATGAGATGGCCTTGAAGACCGCTAAGAGAGTTCTATGTGGCCTCCATTGCGTCTGTGAACTCGTGCCTGACCCAATTATTTAGAACCATTCAGTCATTAACTACATTGCCACAAGGCAGACAAAATAGTAGGGAATTGGCTATTGGCTGTGAGGCATTTGCGAGCTATTTCACAGATAAAGTCTTGTCACTCCGATAGGATCTTTCAACCACAATTGATACAGTAAAGGAACTGGAAGCCCCTCGTCCATCTTTGGGTCCAGTCTTGGACCATTTCAGCTGGCTCTCTCAAGAGGAAGTCGACAAGATTCTGGTAGTCATGAGGCCTACCACTTGCCCCCTTAAGCCCTGTCCATCCTGGCTGGTCAAAGGCTGCCAGGATGGTATTCGGGTCCCCCTAGGAGAAATTATCAACTTGTCCCTTTCTCTGGAGACATTCCCAGTGGGACTGAAGGAGGCAGTGGTATATCCACTCCTTAAAAAACCATCATTAGACCCTGCAGTCTTAGCCAACTTAGCCCAGTTTCCATTCCTGGGTAAGGTAGATGAGAGGGCGGTGACGGAGCAGCTTCAGGTTTTCTTGGATGATGCTTTCATTCCAGTCCAGTTTCCATGCTGGCCATGAGACGGAGATGGTACTGGTTGCCCTCACAGATGACCTCTGGAGATATCTGGATTGAGGCGGGTCAGTGCTGCTGTTGCTATCTATATATCTAATACTCAAGTGGCCCCGTCTGTGCGGATATCTAAATCCGCGCTCCAGGGCCACCTGGGGGGCAGGGAGAGGTTTGTGCACACGTGGGGCTGTCCCCACGTGTGCACAAAAATCCTAAATGTGGGGAAAAATTTCGGGGGGATGTTTAAATCCCCCCGAATCTCACAGAGCGTTCCCTGCGCATGCGCAGGAAACACTCTGCGAATGCCGCTGCCACCGCTTGGGACATGAGCGGCGAGCCGGGGGGGGGGAGGAGAAAAAGCCGCGAGGGCTGAGCTCGGCCCTCACTTTGGAGCCGGGGGGGGGGGG